>NC_042300.1:5892415-6192415 GCF_901000725.2 Takifugu rubripes | reverse complement strand
TGTAAAGCTTCTGATTATTATGCTCTTCCGTACAACAGGTGGCTCGGATGAAGGGCAGGACTGGGAGCTGGCAAAGGTCGGTGCTTATGTCTGATCACAACAGCACAAACAATTTATCTCAGGCTCAGTTAAGTTGAATTTTGAACACAGTACAAGTGCACGGTACAATGCATTCATCTTAACAATATGCAGTAGTATTAATGTGTTGGACATTTGATTAATGCTTGAGTAAATGCCTAAAGGCTGCCTCCATTAGATCACTTGAGAAGGAACTGAAGTGGTTTTAGATACACTGCATGGCTTCACACATGAGATTAAATCCTCTGTGCTATACCAGAGTGGAAATGCTCTCCTGCTGGGTCTTGAAAGTGATATAAAAAGCTGCGTGAAATTCATTCTGAAACACACAGCGTGCGAGTGGGAGTTATAGAATTCAATCAGCTTCATTACAGATTTGATTTCTTGGATGAAAAATGCCATGGGAATGATCAAGTCCAGCTCCTGCGATTGTTTTCGTTGACATCCTGTCCGCTCCCTGTTTAAGCATGGCGCCTGCCCCGTCACCTCTGACCCCTCTAAACGACCTCGGAGGCGTTGGTCTCGGCGCATGGGCTCCCTGGAGGTGATGGTCAAGTCCATGTTGGATCTGAGGCAGCTGGAGACATTTGCTCACAAGAAAAACGGCTCCTCTAATGAAAAAGAGAGACAGAGCACGCCCAGCCAGGTATGTATGGAGCCGAGGTGGAGGGAAGAGGGTGGCGTTTGTATGCTGTGCTGACGCCCATCATTTCCTGCAGCTGGGCAACAGAGCCAAGAGACATCAGCCCTGGTTGTCCTTGCACTCCTCCAAGGTCATCCGGGATCCTGATGGAGCCGCCTCTTACCCAGAGGAGAACCAGGAAGATGCAAGTCTCCGGGGCAGGTACCGTACATCCCTGCTCAGGGCTCACAGAAACACTGACAGGGAACAAAACTGCTGAGGATGTTTGTCTCTGTCTATTGTTGCTTGTGGTTTTCCACCTCTCACTCACTGCTGTCAAACATCAGCGGTCAGGTGGAGGAGGGGCAGGACCGCAGGATGCAATGGAGGGACAGGCGCAGTGACAGTCAGGAGAGCCACAGCCCGGACAGCGCTTGTTATGTGAGCTATGACAGCGGGGGGTCCAGCCCCGATTGTAACCTGGATGGTGAGCTCCATACTCCTTATTCAAAAGCCACTAAACACCATATTTGTTCTGTAAAATAATACCAGTCCTCACATGGAAAATATTAAAAATAGACTTAAACTACAGTATGTGACTAAATAGAAAAATACAGCGAAATGTCTTTTTGTAGATGGAAAAGCCTCAATTTACCTGTTGAGCTGAACTTTTCAAGCTTTGAAGAAACAGTTTGCACTTTTAAAATAGTGTAAATCAAATCAGCGAGACATCCATTATCGGGATTAATGTGACGGACATGGAACCAGTTTAACATTTCTCAATGGTCTATTTTCTGTTGCTTGAGGTTTTTACCATTTTATTTCCCAACAAAAAAAACGACTGCCCTGAATCGACTTTAATAATTCACCATGTGGGTTTCAGTGGAGCAGACAACGTAATAGCGAGCGGGCTTGAATAGAAACGTCCATTTGAATAGCTAGAGTATAAAACACACAGCCGCCTTATATTTTAATGTTCTGTATTTCTTTGTGTAGTTAAAAATGTCTTCATTGTGTGTACATAATAAGCTTAAATGTAATTGAAAGCCATTATCGCTGCAGTGTAGAACCTGCTGAAACAGGTCTTGAGCACACTGAAGCCCGAACCATTTCAGTCTCCACCTTGATAAAAATTGTCAGCTGATGAAAGTGTTTTGGCCCCTTTTTTGTTGGATGTACCAGTTTTATTGGTGTTTCCTTTCGGGGTTTATCTGTAACCTTCTGTTGTGCCTTTTTGCCTTTTCAGACTCCAGAGACTCGGACTCCATGAGCCTGGACAGCTCTGAAGAAGACAGGGTGGAACAGGTGCTACAGGGAGCCATGACGAGCGTGGACGAGGCTCTGTTGAAGGTGACTGGAGCTGCTGAGCATGGCCAGGAAGATTTCCTCAAGCAGAACTTTGAGACGTTGACCCAGAGCTGCAGCACAGGTATGAGACGCCAAACACTAACATTAAAGGGATATTTGGGCGTTTTGGGTCAGTATGGATCAGTAGATAAGTGTCAAATTTATGTTCTCTAAAATGTTGAAAGGTTCCTGTTATTGCCTTCATGCATATTTTCCAATGTTGGGTATCCGTCCACAGCAGAGCAGAATGCCATGAGGCCGAGTATGTCTTCACGTTTTCTGGCCAGAGGACACAATAACAGGTAGTGTTGACCACATCACACCAGCATGAGCATCAGGTTTTTATGAACTCTTACTGTTACACCACCAATACAACATCATGGTCAAGCTAACTAGTCAGTTTAAAATATCAATTTTGTGTGCACAAGATTAACAAATATACTCTTAGATTACAGATGCATAAATGCAGGAAATCTGATGATAAAAACATCTGTATTGATTTTCATTCTTGGCTCAGGTTAAATATCTCTTTTGCAACAACAAATGATTAAATCATTGCCTTTCAAGGTCAAGTAGCAAATGAGTTTGTGCATCGTGCATTTCATTCCTCTTCTCCCCTCACTGCTTAATGACTTTTCTCTATGAAGGGGCATGAATCCTCCTGCCAAAATACATGGAAAAGATCAAGACTGCCACTCCGTTAAGCCTCCTGTGTCAAAAGGACGACCCTCGGTGGTAAACAGCACCCAAGATAAGACCCCTGTCTCATCTGGCAGAAGCGAGGGAACAAGGTAAAAAGACAAGACTGCAAATGTGGTTTATTTTTCATTTCTGCCACTTTGGCACACTTGGATAAATGAATCATGAATGCCAAAGATCAAAAAGCCCCAACGTTATTCTATTTGAAGTCTAAAAACAGGTTATTAAACATTAATAAACACACATGGCAGGAATAGAGTTTGACAGACAGGACTTCCTGGAGGCTCACAAGGGTACAAGACATTTTTATGCTGTTTTACATTGCCACAGATCCTTGTACATTAATAATAAATAGGAGTAAACAAAAGCAGAGAGAAACTCAACTTTCATCTAAAATAATTATGCACATTTAATTACATCAGAATTTCTGTCTCCCTAGACTAACACATAATCCTTATTTAAGTAAAATTACAGTAAATGTAGTGCCATGCTTAATGTGATATAAGTGCCAGTTACATAGCTTTGAGGAACTTTATTGTAACTCAAAGTTCTTCTTTTCCGTGATTACATTATAAAAGACTGACAGAGTATTCAATTTTAAAATATTCTGGTTTTAATGTCTCTCAACAGGTCTGATAATCCACAGCAAGACTGCAGTTTTAGACTTCGACCCCTGAAGAAGAAGCAGACTTCAGGGTCCCACCTGTGGAGGCTCTCCAACCCCCCGTCCAAATCTGTGCTGCAGCTGGACAGATCCACATCCTTGCAGAAATCCCACTCTGCCATTAATCTGTCCTCTGACTGTATGTTCCATTGGTTTTTGCGTGCTTTTGTTTTTAAAATTCATGTCAAATAATTCAATATATTTGCTGGGTACATGTTATAAAACGGCAGCCAAATTTTTCGGAGGTAAAAATAACGTGGTCTTAAAATGAAATGATGTTTTTGTATTTTAGAAAGTCATTTATTTCATCTCCTGTATCTTTGTCTTAAGCTCCCTACTCATCTGCGCCATCTAGTGACAGCCTCCTGTCAATAGAGTCATGCAGGAGGCCTCAGCATCTTTTTCTGGATCATGACTCTTCTCAGCCACAGTTCAAATTTTCTTCATCCTCCTCTGGGTCCCCGCAGTCACCACAGGTGACCCTGCCCTGGGAGATCCCCAGACAGAAGACCCAGCACTCCTACATGAACCATACTGCAAGCTCCTTGGCCAAAAGCAGTAGCTCCACCTCAGTGGGAGAAGGCCTCCAGACAAGGACGCCGCATGACTCCCCTTCCACTCACAAAAAAAGAAAGTCCTGTGAGGAGCTGGAGACCCATTCTGCCCTGCTCAGCTCGTCCTTGTCATCGCCGTCATCTCTCTCGACCAGCCCGTCCCCGACGTCTTCATATCCCACCCCTGCAGCATCAACCAGTGGTTTTAACCCGAACCCTCCGCCCTCTCGCATCCCTCTTCTGAAGCAGCCTGTCAGCCCGAGTCGCAGCCTGTGTCTGGAAGGGAGGCCACGCTCCAGTTTGGCTGGTGCTTCCGGATGTGAAATAATGCTTAATCCAGGAACTAGAGGTCAGTCACCCTTAGAACCAAGAATGGATCCGGAGCCCTAAATTGAAAACCTGTGTTAGTGTAGGACTTTGAACATATTCTGCTGTTTGCAGCTCGTGTCAGACATCTGTCCCTCAGTTTGGACCATTCTTTCCCAAGTTTTCTGCCAGTGAGGCAGAAGAGGTCCTCTGTTTCAGAGAGGTACGTGAATATGTTTAGTCTCCACGCTGCTAAACTTTTTCTGCAGTTATTACTGGGCAGTCAATTTGCCTAAAAATGAGCTTAAACATTAACTGCAGATTTCTGACTTTCCCCTCCAGCTTTAGGGAGCCGGAAGCAGCAGCCGTCGCCTCAGAGGATCCTCTGCTGTCTGAATGCTCAGGTTTGTGCAAATTGTGAGAATTCAATTTGAAAAACCTCATCCTGTCGTGGACGCTCCTGCCCGGCTGTACGTTGGGTGATAACCACATCACAGGCCAGCGACATTTCAATTTCAAGTCATAAAATGAAGCCATAATTGACCCTGAGTCCGCAGTTTTACCCACAGCAGTGTTTTCCTGAGGAGTGGGAAACGTGGCATCATTTTTCCCAGGCTCACAGCTCATCCTTGTGTTGTTTCTTCCCTTCTTCACATACAATATTCCTGCCTGCACTCCAGACTTTAGCTGAACATGTTCTGTTTCTCACTTCTCCTTGATAACTGAGGAAATGCTGGTCTCTGAGCCCCCGACTCTCCCTGTCTGTCTGACTCTGCAGATCACTCTGTCACCGTGGAAACTTGCAGGCAGGTGGTTAATGAGCTGAACAACAGTGTGAGGAAAACTCTCCAACTCTATTCTAAGGTGATTTCTGTGTGTGAGGGAACGAGAGAAGGATGGGAAAGTGAAGGAAATAAGGAAAATATATCACAAAGTACGAACAGGGAAACAAAAAAATAGTACCAAATATTTTTGAGAAGCGGCACAGCTTTTCTTTTCTACATAAGTGGTTCAAAAATTAAATGCAGTCACGCAGAAAAAGACACTGAGATGCAGCCGAGCCGCCTTCCTGTTTTTCACTTGGATGTTTTCCATTAAACCAGGTGCTGCAGCAGCCCAGCCAAGATCAAAACGAGATGAGGAGCATCCTGTCGGAGACCCTGCTGACAGTCAGAGCTGAGCTGGACGCTCTCCCCCACCCCTCCTCACTGCGTGTGGAGCCAGAGGTCAGGGGTGAGGGGGCTGAGGGGGAGAAAACCCTGGCTCTTTTGGAGCAGTACGCAGAGTTGCTGCTCAAATCTGTGGAGAGGAAACTGGACTCCAAGACCTGATCGCACCGTGGATCTGCAGGAGATGAATTTCAAAATGCTGCAGAAATCACTTTTAAATTAAAACTGCAGCCCACACGGAAGCACTTTGATCTACACTTTTGGTATTTGCACATACTGTAAATCTTTAGAAACCTATTTTTTAGACTAGAGAATATTGATTTGTCTTTGCACTGAAAAGCTAAAGTTTGCCTTATTTTTTCAATACTTTTTTCCTTTTGATTATTGTCAGTTATTGTTAAAAAGATGCTACATTTGTTGTTTTATAGCAGTGTTTACATGTAGCTAACATTCATCTTTTATCCAGGTCAAAGTGTTGCTCACTTTCTGTGGCCTTTATAACAATTTTTAAAGGCCGTGTGAGATAAGATTTTCTGTGTAATTCGTAATTTTTTTTACCAACTGTTTCTACTATGTTTTAGAGTAATTGTGCGTAATTTAAATTCTGTCAGTCTTACATCCTTTCTACAGCACCTTTTGTCTTTCTTAATGCACAGTCAACACTGCTGCACTGTTTTTTTCATCTAAATAAACAACCACAAAAGATTTCTGACTCAGGTTTATTTGAGAAACACTGCACACCCAAAAAAAATTACACATTTTCAGTTAATAACCCTGTTAAATCCTGACAACAAACACAATAAATATGATTTCAATTAATGACGTGGTAGATGAGTTATTGTTGTAACACACTTAAGAGGTCAACTCATTTCCTTGCTAAAATAACATTCACACTCTTGTTTAAGCATCATAAAATAATACTTGGAAAGCTTATTTTAAGGAAATTGCTTAAATGGAAGCATGTGCAAATTCCCAATATTGGTTGGATTTCTGCAATTACACCCAAGAGTGCCTGTGGTGATTTGTACGCCACGTGGGTGATAGTTGGGGTCCTAGGGAAGCGTCTCCACATTGATGTAAGTGAGGACGACATCATGCAGGATATTGATTCTGTCAATCCGGTTGAGCTCTCTGATGCGGTGCTGGAACTCGAACATTGGGATGTTGTTCACCGCCACCCTGAACATCTCTTGAGTGCACAGGATCTTCATCTGGAAGCAGCGAGGAGGACACAGCCATGGGGAATGTGGTGAACGTGAATAAGGGAGCGAGCGAAATGGACAAATTCGCAAAGAAGAAACTGATGGTTTAGTTTAGGCAACACAGACAATGATTGGAAACTTCTTAGAGAGGCCTGGGAAGCAACATGTGGCCTCCTATCTGACCTCCTGAAGCCTTCCTGCAGCACAGCAGTGCTATGACTTTACTACACACATGTCTTTCCAACACTTTCTATCTTTTCCATAGGTTAGCCTCATGCTAACAGTTGATCCAGAGAAACATCAACAATCATACATTAGCATGATTAGACTCACCTCAAATGGGCTCCCAAGAGCAAAGGGAAAGGGCCCCTTCAAGTCTCTCTCCTCTGTTCCCCAGCGTTCCCCAATTTTATGGTTACGGACCACCACCTGTTTACCCCCCTCATTGAAGCGGGGGTTGATATGAAAGGCAATGTCGTTACCTCTCAGAAAGTTCACTGTGAACCTGTGGAAGAGATTTTTGCCTCTCCTTCATCAGTGGCCTTATTGTGTGGAGTGCACAATTGAGAAGAAATCAGAGCATAATTGAGAGTTATGCTGTGCGCTGGACAAAAAGGTAAGACTTACATTTTAGCATTGGGTTTGACACGGCCTAAAATGGTCATCATCATCTTGTCATAGACCCCACGGGCCAGGTTCAGATTATATGGCACACTCTGAACATAGCAACAACAAACAGAACAATAATTTAGTGAATTAGGCTGAGTTGTAAGTCATTGTGTACTGAAAGATATTTTTGAACTGCATTGTAGATTTTACTTTTTCTCCATTGGCAATTTTTATGTTTGACTCACAAGTGGTCCAGAAGTTGGTGGAAGCCAGTGTGGAGCCATGATGGTTGGATTCTGTCCAGGCCATCCTGACTGTCCTGGGTTGTATGTCCAACCAGGGTGTGTGGGCCACACGCTAGGATGGATGCCCGGGGTAAGATGAGGTGCAGGGACTGGAACTGGAGCTGGAGCTACAATTTGAGCCGGTGCTTGAGGTTGAACTGGAGCTGGTGGCTGGGAAGGGTGGCACTGGGTGCCTGGCCAGAAGGCTTGGCAGGGCTGCACTGGAGCTGGAGCTGGAGCTGGAACTGGAACTGGGGCTTGAACTGGAACTGGAACTGGAGCTGGAGCTGGAGCTGGAGCTGGAGCTGGAGCCACAACAGGAGCAGGAGCTGGTGCTGGAACTGGAACTAGGGTTGGTGTCGGAGCTGGAGCTGAATAGGGGACCAGGGCTGGGGTGGTATAAGGCTGAGTACCAGGCCAGCATGGTGTGTTGGGCTGGCCTGGCCAACACAGTGCAGGCTGGGTGTTCTGTCCTGGCCATGCCGGGAACCCAGATGAAGTGCCCGTCCAAACACTGTTAGTCTGTGGGGCACAACTAGAGGACGGGCAGCTGCCATATAGAGCATCAGAATGCTGAGAGGGAAGAGGAGAGGGGCAAGAGGAAGGAGGAGAGGGGCAAGAAGGAGAAGGGGGAGGAGAAGGGGAAGATGGAGAAAGAGAATGGTCAGGGGCCAGGATGGAGTATCGGGGAAGAGAGAGGGTGGACAGAACAGAAGACACCAACTTGCAGTTGCAAACAGGGCAGTTTGACATAAGCGAAAATGATGATGTTGATATTTAGATGAAATATGCTACAGACAGCAGGTATTTCGTGGTCTTACCAGTGTAGGAACCTGGCAATTTGAAGTACTTACATCCATGCCTGCTAGGAAAGAAAGTACTTTTATTACCTTTGATGACATAACCATAAATTAAACTAAATTTTTACCCTTGAACCACTGTTTAAATAAACGTTTATTGTTTAACGAGGCATAACAAGTACATGATTCTGATTGGAGAGTTGTAGTTTTTTCTTTGGCCACAGGGGGGCTCACTTAGAATATTTGCAAAAGGTGCAAAACCCTAAGGAAAAGCATGCGTGTCTAAAGCTCATTGGATTCCAGGACATGGACTAATTGAATCAAGAAAACATCCAGAGTATGCAAAAGGACAATGGTACATCGATTAAGAACCAGGCAAACATGCAGAAGAGGAATTCCTACAGAAAACAATCTTTATTGTTAGGACCTTTAAATTCACACGGCTTATACTGGAGCTGCTTTTCCTGCAATTTTCTGATTTAAATAAGTTCACACTAAGTCCCCCTGTATTAAAGATTAAAACCAACTAAGCTAAAGTTTGCTTAATAATTGGCCATGTTAGTATAAATCCTATTTAAAAACATAAAGTGTGATAATATATTAATATATACAGTAAAGTTACATTTAACACTGATCTCTGTGGATCATTCTGCAGCAGCACAGAAACCAGATACTTAGAAAACTTTAAAAAAAAATCATTAGTAGTATTTAAAAAAAATGTACAATAAAATGAAAACTGCAAGTTACCTTTTCTTGTCTTAGGTCCTTCGGTGCAGACGGAGCAGAATGATGGGCGTTCAGATGTTGTCAGCTTGCAGCAGCTTGTGGAGGCCTTCTTTTATAGCCCCAAACTGTCGTGGCGTGGCCACTCCTCAACGTGCCCGTTCAGAGTCGCAGAAACACAGCCACACCCTCACAAGTATAAAACATATCAACTGAGAATATAAAAACAAATTATAATATAATTGTGCATGATGCATTTAAGGTGTGATTCATGTGTTTCTTCACACGTTCCACAGATTTCAGAGTGTAAAAGCCTGATAAAATACACTGAAGTGATGAGATGAAACTGTAGCACGTGATAAAGAAATCCTCACATTTTATAATAAACAGATCATCAGAACTGTTGAATGTTGATTATTCTTAACCCAAATGCAGACTCCTTCACCTGACAACAGTGACATGTTTTTTTGCTGATGCGGCCTCTTAACAGTCATGAGACTGCTCACATTCATGCCGTATCTGCACAGACATCGTAGAGTAACACAATTACAGGCTCATTGAGGACTCACTCCTCTACTCTGTGCATCCTGATGACTCAAACACTGACAGCTGAAGGGTCAGGCGTTGCTGCAGGGGTCACCCCCGGGTTAAGATGCTCCATAGCCTTTAAAGTTGGCCTTCACGGCCCAGATTGAAGACATTTCCCTGTTTGATTGTCTAACAGAGCTCACTGACTGCCTGAGATCTTTGTTAAAGTGCTTATTCTTGGTTTGATAGCAATGATGATGTCAGGATTAAATTGAGCCAAACAACATCATCATCTAATAAATCTCCAGGGCAACGTATTGGTTCCAAAGATACACAGTTTCAGACAGTTGTGTGGCTGTCTCCGACCATCATTAGATTAGGCATCATTTGAGCTGAGACATGCCAGAAATTGCACATGCACTTCCTTAAATGTTGAGATAAGGCGTGAAAAATGTAGAACTGGACACACACATTTCAATCCACTCTGAGGGTAAATAATAGTGTTTTTAATCTGTCTAATGCCCACACATCACTCACCGCTATTGATACGCTGTAATCCCTCCTGCAAAGGTCTGTTTTATTGCCCATTTTAGATTTTAGAACCCATTGAATTTCCCAGAGTAGCCATATTGTAAACATAAAATCTATTCCTACAGGAACAAAGGTAAATATGTAGGATTTATTTTAATTAGCTACCCACCTAGAGGAAACCAATGGGCCAAAAGAAATAAATGTAAAAAAGAGTGAATCCTTTTCCTAATGTTTTTTTTTAAATTATGCACAC
Source organism: Takifugu rubripes (assembly GCF_901000725.2). Classification (NCBI taxonomy): domain Eukaryota; kingdom Metazoa; phylum Chordata; class Actinopteri; order Tetraodontiformes; family Tetraodontidae; genus Takifugu; species Takifugu rubripes. Next base: position 6,182,046 of record NC_042300.1, on the reverse strand, counting down.
TCAAATGAAGGATATCTCAGTATCTTAATAGTTCGACAACCACCACCAGAAACAGTTATTTTTCCTCTCTCTCAAAGCATTTGTTAGAGAGGAAATGGAGTTTGAAATTAAGTTCCTTGCGCAGTTGCAGATAAGCAGCAACTGTGCTGATTTGGTTCACACGTCCTGATCTGAGAGGCCCTCATCCAATTTACCTTTCAAAATGTAATCTTACCTCGAATCCAATGTGGATTCAAATTCACCATGCAGGGACGAGAGCTACAGGTGATGCAGATGCAAATGTCTGCTCCTGGACTCATGCACGAGCACATGTACTTCTCAGCATGAGGTTCCACAACAGTTTTTACTTTGTGTAGTGATGTAATCTAACATTCCTGTTGGTGTTCAATGGTATATTTGTGTATATTCCACCTGTATGAAACACAATTATGCAACCACTGATACATATTATATTTGATAACATATTTAGAGAATAATTCACAGTATATACTCCTTTTCCTTTGTAGTGATGTGCTTTTTCTAAAGGTATCGATGACCTGTAGAAGGCTTTATCCAGAAGATCCAGACTTTTCTTCCTCTTTCTATCCTTCCTTTCCCCCACCAGCCATCAGCAGGAGGGCCCAGCTTAAGGTTTCTTCCTTGTCATGGTTGCATCTTTTTTCAATAAAACCTTCCAACGTACTGAACAATCCATTCCAAATAACTACACACTGATACTGACCTAAATTAAGTTAAACTTTGGCCTCGGACTCTGATGAAATCAGGCAATATATGAAAAAGCAAGGCGTCATCGCCCAACTGTTTATTGTGTCAGTCTGCTGGAGGAAACCAGGCCACGTGTCGGGTTTTGTGGTTCCCAGCACAATTAAATTATTTGTGTTGCATCTTGTTAGAGGAGATGTCCTGCCCCAAAACAATCCAGGCTTATCAAGAGCTGGAAATGACAACACATGTTCCTCCCTGCAATCAGCCCCATATTCTGACGTAAAAACATCAAAAATACAAGAGCCTAGACGTACAACAGGCAGAAATCAAGGAGTCAATCACAGCCTTTCCCAGTGGGTGTGGACCCTGTTGTTGTGACATATGTCGTCTGATGGGAGAGGAAGTAATGATGCCTCCTGTGCTTTGAACCAATGAGGGAGTTGAAGAAAAAGGAGGCACTATGAGGTGTGCTGCTGTTGGGCAGAAGACAGAGGCCTGGCAGGAGCGTTGCAGGGTTTTCCAAAGCCTCTGGTAAACTCTGGGCCTTGTTCCAACACTCGTAAACTTCATCCTCCCTACATCTCTCTCCACTACTTATTTCTTAATAAAGACGTACAGAGGCCAAGAAGAACATAAAAGAGACATCTGTAATTGATAATCCCCATATCAGATGAATAATCTGAGCACTATAATGTCATCAAATGTGGTTCTAAATGAGATAGAAAACCTGCGTGTTATTAAGATGTTTAAAAAAGGAAACTAATTAGATCATGCAGTGGAAGATAATGATACAGTTGCCATGGGGACAACATAATACTTTTCAGGGTTTTAAAGGCATGTGTGTATTTTTGCTGATGGTAAATTTAAAACTGTTTCGGAATCACTATGGGATCAATTTTAAATCCCAACAGAGTGCAACATTCACACATAACTACTGTGATTCATATTTGAGACGCAACCTGCAACAGCTGAAATTCCCCTCAATCCATGTTCTCTCATAACTCACCACTAGGTGGCAGTGTTAAAGTATTTCAGAACCGCAGTCAGTTTTCCCAAAAAATGGGATCCTGCAATAAACTTTACTAAACCAACGTGATACCGCGGCTGTATGGAAGACAGTGTTCGTATTTACACGGGCTACACTAGGAGACAGTGTCAGTACAAGCCAAGAGGTTACTGAAGCAAGGAAAAAATGTCGGAGTGGAGGAAAATCCTGTATGTGCACAGTAGGTTCCTACACCTACGTAACGCTGAGTAACACAGAGATTTATGTCACACACATACATGCATCTCAGCTTAATACCAGGCCTTGAATGCTTGGTTTTGGGAAAGGTAGTTTAAATATATATAAAAATCAAACAAAATCATCACACAACAAGGCCTTGATAACATAATGAAAATAAAGATCTCTTGTTCCCTCCTTCAGTTATAGACTGATGGGTGGACTTAGCTGTCACAGTGGGGGAAATTGGCTCGTACCTTCGCACAGTTGCTTATTGCAGTACGAAAACAACACTGCGCTGCAAAAAGAATGCCAGTGGAAGAGCTGGAAGTTAACTCAGGGATATGACACTGTCTGGCAGAGGCTGTCAGACTGCGTGTGTACCCGGTGCTCAAGGGCTGCAGCCTGTGTCTAGCTTAGCTTGAGAAAATCTTACAAGCCTAAAATACTCCTCAGAAGCCCCCCAAAAATGACAAGTTAATGCTGTAAAGCATTAGGATATGGGTCCCACAGGCCTCAGGTTGGGAATTATTCAGACAGATCATTTCATTCCCAAAAGAATGACAAAGCGCTGTGGAGCAATTCCATTTTTTTTTCTTTCCTGTAATGTTCAGCAACACCATATTTGTTTTAGCAAAGTCCACCAAGCAGGAAAAGCTATTTTACACACCTGCATGAGCAAAGGGTAGTGTTGCTCCAATCATCCAATACACTTGTGTATTTGCGTGTTTTCGGAAAAAATATATATTTATTATGATCAACAAATGAGGATTCTAACAGGTGCCGCTTTAGTGAGGGCTGGAACTCGTCCTTGCCTTGGTGCACAGGTGCTCCACATTACCCAGAGCGCACTCCGCCCTCTCCGCCAGCACCAACTGCGCTCATTCGCTCTCCCTAACAGCCCGGATGTAGCGCACAGGAGCGCACAGTCCTCCTCCGTGATAATAACATGGCGCTGGCGTACACATAACGGTGACCACCGGAACACTAGTATCCACAAGAACGGAGCAAAAGAATCGGCGGGACATGTGAGCTCTTCGGTAGAGACGCGCAGGTAGGCGGGGGGCGTTTTTCTCCCGATAAACACACGGGGACGACGCGATTCGGGGGGCGGGAGGGTTTACAAATATGTGGCTGCTGTCTCTTGTTGCAGGAGGAGGCAGAAACGCGCTCCGGGAAGGCGAAATGCCTGTCAGAGGGTTTTAGTTTGTGTTTCTGCGCGTACGTGCGCAGCTCTAACGTCTGGCGCTGAAACAGCAGTGTCATCCAGGGCAGGTTTGTGTCGCCGCTCACGATGCATCCGTGCAGAAAATAAATCTGTCATTTTGAAGTGCATGTGTTGTCATGGCTGTCAGGCTCTCCGTGCGTCGACCGCTGTCCTTGGTATTGAATTGGGTGGGCATCGCACCCATTCCTCGTTGCAAACATGCTCTCAAATTGTAATAATTTCTGCCTAAACGAGTGGAATTTGTTGTGTGTGTGTGTGTGTGTGTGTGTGTGTGTGTGTGTGTGTGTGTGTGTGTGTAGGGGGGGGGGGGGGGGGGGGGGGTGCTGGGGAATGGAATAGCGCGCACACATGCTCATCTAAGCAGCATCCTGACCAGCCTTAGCTCTAATGCCGTTATGTCTTTATTTTCCCCGTGACAGCATTTCTTTCTGCTGTACATTTATGGCTCCAGAGTGCGATAGTGATGATGACTGTGTCAGATATCCATTCGCTGGCAGCACAGCCGCTCCAGTTTGTGTGTGTGTGTCCGGGCTAATGTAGGCCAGGTAAGGGCAGGAACAGATGGCTCGTTTTCAAGTTCAGAGTGGCTTTGGGATTAAAATGTGTGGATGAAAATTAAAAGTGGTTGCTAGGCCCTGTGAGCTGGGGTTCCCCATCCTAAGCTCATAATTGCCCTTAGAGCATCAGGGGCTAATAGGGTTGCTATTAAACTGTAGCACAGACCCCCTAAAGAGGCCTATATTGGCACTCATATTTCCCAATCCGAGAAAGGTGACGGCAGTTTTGAAATCTTAACAGCTGTTGACAAGAGAGATCTTTATAGTTCACCATTTTTAAGGCAGTACTATTTACATGCATGACCTTGTGCAGAAAGCTTTGGCGAACAGCTTTCATTTATTTCTCATTAATTGAACATAATCCCCCCAAAACTGTACCACTTATTGTCAGATTTAAGGATTAATACAACATTTTATTTAACTGGAGACCTCCACCATGCCACTTACATCTTGAATACAGTAAACAGAAAGTTTAAGGTCTCCTTTTTGAAGGCCGTATTGTGAACATGTCGGGAGTAAATTAAAACCTCCCTCACTGAGATAGTCTGTATACACCTGTTTCTTCAGGCTGTGTTGTGCTTACTTCACATGTGCCCAACTTTCCGCTTCTGCCCCTTCCTGGAGCAATGACGTGTGAAGGTGGGATTAGATCAAATGTTCTGCCTATTTGTCCTTTTAAGGAGTTTGAACGTGCGTTGTTTCCGCAGGAGGCAACTTGGCGGGCTGTGATGTATTCGCGGTGGCACCGAGGACAACAGCTTTACATAATGATCAAAGCTTGAGGGATGCCAGAGCGTGGCATCATCCTGCATAATAACCTGTGAAGTTACCACAAACACACAACCCCTCTCTCTCTCGCTCTCTCTGTTTGTCGTTCTCTCTGCACACACATGCAAAGCGCTGCTCTCTGGTCCTGGTCAGTGTAATGCTTCTGGATGTGGGGTGGATGCTTAACTAAGGGTGGTGATGGTGAACATGGACCACCACTGTCTCTTTGAGGGGGCGGCCGTCGCTTCATGAGAGTCAGAGGAAGGAGTGGTTGAAGTGAAGACACAGAGCCAGTACTTGGGCACTATTCTCAATTGGTTGTCATATTTGGGAATTTTGTGTGGGTATTATGACCTTAGTTGATGCTTTATGGACCCCTTATTTAGTAGACTGGCAAATATGACCTGACAATTTAAAAAAAAAAAGCAGAGATATATCTTAGGAAGAAAAATCTTATGCTGCAAGATTATATTTGTAATTCTGGGTAAATTTGGTAAATAACCATCAGTTTTACAGTTTGAATAACCATTGTTGTGTGGGTCAGCATTGCTCTAGGACTGTCATGTACATTATTTAATATGCGGTTTATATGAATCACTGTTGAGCCTTTTCCCCTCCACATCCTATAGTCCCAGCCTGGTATTTATAGCATCCTTTCCCACATGAGTGCACATGTACATCTTGCATCTTGCATAATTTACTCAAGTGCAGCCTTTAAACAGGGAAAACATGCCGCATTAAAATCGAATATAGAGATTATATCCTTGTTTCATGATAAATGACACCCTTTTAACTAATTGTTGGTAGTTTTAGATGATTTGGGTTCATCTTAAATATAGAGCTTCAAACAGAAATATCAAGGGTAGACGTTCCCGTCTGTCTGAGTCTTGCTGCCTTTTTTCTCTGTCACCTTTTCCCCTTTCAGCTGCAGCCCAGCGGTCCGTGTGAATGCCAGACTCATCTTCAAATGTCAGCACTTTTATCCAGGTTATTGTGTTTTGCTTTTCTACTCCCAGGACTTTTTTTTTCCTTTCCTTTGTGTTTTCTGTAAGAATTGGAACGTTGGTAACAAAATGAGGTGTGCGTACTGTATGGATGTGTGTGAGGGAGGGAAGAGAGAAAATAGATTGAAAATAAATTTGGTAGACGGGGAGAAAATAATTTGGTGTATAGATGTGCAGCATCCACATAACCCTGCACAGATGGCACCAACATAGATTACTTTGTAGATATCAATACGTCTTTATTTTTCTTGCTAGATGGGCTCTGCTTATGTGTACAAGCTTTGCGTGCATGCGCTGTGGGTCATGAGGCTTTGAGACATCAGAGGAGGCTGATGAAGAGCCCCATTGAAGCTTGAACACTCGGCCATCCCCTCAGGCCACCAAGCAGCACATCTGCCCCTGTTGCTTCCAAACACAGGCCTGCCACCTTCCCTCTGGACGACAGGGCTGACGCTATTTCTGCGGAGGCCTGCGTGTGTCTGCCCGCCGCTGAGTGAGTGTGTGTTGCCAGAAGACCAGCGTACTTGGTGGGAGAAACTTTTGGAAGCGTGTGTTCTTTGTACTGGAGATTATCTGCTGACTGGTAATGTTGCAGCCTAATTCCAGTTTAATCACTCTTAAAGTGATACCTGGACGGCCTCAGAAAGCCAATTGCTGTGTCTGCATGCTTCAACCAAACTGTTGTGGGCCAGGATTGTACTAAAAATAGACGGTGGACTGTGTGTTGATGCTGCCGCTGCAGCTGCAAAAAATCATCTCAGCTACTCACTTGAGTGCACTGGTGTTACTTCCAAATGTAAGTGAGGAAATGTGTTTCTGCACACTCGGGTGTTAAGCTACACTTCTACAGGTGTAGAAGATACGTTGCTATGGCGTATGTACTGTGTTGGCAGGGTCCCTTGGAGGTCTCTGTGCCAGTTTCTACAACCATGACCGAGTGAACAAAGCATTGCAGTGACCCAAAGACCAGCATGAAATTCTAAATGTCTGCAGCCATGCATGTGTGGAAGCTGTGCACGAGACTCTGTGTCAAGGCCGACCATAAATCCAGCTTGAATACTGGAACAGCATTCTAGACTCTACTGTGCATGATGGAGCTTTCCAGTGATCAGCTGTGGATTAGTGACTGTTTTACCTATTTGTAAACTCTGGTTTGGTGCATTTACTGCAGTTTTGAGAGTTCAGTTAAGGATGAAATGATTTACTATGATGAAACAGACTAAAGCAGTTGCTGTGTGGAGATTAATACTCCATAATTACTTACTTTATTGTCATTCCTGACAGTCCTGGCAGTGCTTTGTAACTATCTGGAGTACCGCAGGCCTCCAGATGGGCTGCTGCATCTTTTCCTTTTCACAGCAAAGAGCCTTTTTTCCTCATTTCTGGGTCCTGATGCTTGTAATATACTGAACCAAAATGTAAATGCAACACTTTTGTTTTTGCTCCCATTTTTCATGAGCTGAACTTAAAGATCTAAAACTTTTTCTACGTACAAAAAAGACCCATTTCTGTCAAACTATTTTGCCAAATCTGTCAGTGAGCACTTTTTCTGTAGTGAGATAATCTATCCACCTCACTGATGTGGCATCTCAAGATTCTGATTAGACAGCACGGTTATTGCCCAGGTGATCCTCAGGCTGCCCACCACAAAAGGCCCTTCTAAAATGTACTGTTTTATCACTCAGCACAGTGACAGATGTCGGCATGTTGACCAGAGCTGCTGCCCGTCAATTGAAGGTTAATTTCTCTACCAATAAGCCGTCTCATAGGCGTCAGCAGTACATCCAGCCATCCTCAGCCAGGTGTAACCACGCCAGCCCAGGACCTCCATATCCTGCATGTTTACCTCCAAGATTGTCTGAGACCAGCCGACCGGACAGCTACGGCAGTAATCGGTGTGCACAGCATTTCTGCACAGTCAAAGTGTCTCAGAAGCTCATCTTCATGCTCGCCGTCCTCATCGGGGTCTAGACCAGACTGCAGTTTATTGGCGTAGCTGACTTGAGTGGGCCAATGCTCACATTCGATGGCGTCTGGCACTTTGGAGAGGTGTTCTCGTCACGGATGAATCCTGGTTTTCACTGTATGGGGCAGATGGCCGCGTGTACGGCTTCGTGTGGGTGAGCGGTTTGCTGACGTCAGCGTTGTGGATCGAGCGGCCCATGGTGGCGGTGGGGTTATGTGTGGGCAGGTGTATCTTATAAACAACGAACACGGGTGCATTTTTATCGACCGTATTTTGAATGCACAGAGACACCGTGAGCAGATCCCGAGGCCCACCGTTGTGCCATTCATCCATGACCATCACCTCAGGGTGCAGCATGGTACCGCACAGCCCCCCCAGGATCTGTACACAATTCCTGGAAGCTGAAAACATCCATGTTCTTTTATACATTGTTTTTTTTAATAGTCACGCTGATTTTTGTTTTTTGTTTGTAAAAGGAAACTGTAGGTGCTCACATCAGATTTTATCCTACTCAGTGAATGAAGGGGGGTATAAGATGGCAAACAGGGAAAAGTTTTGTATCCTCCAGTTGTGCTGCGCTCTCCATGAGACCCTGAACCCATATAGCATTCACAACAATCGCGGGCAAATCTTGTTCTGTGATCAGACAGGTGGAATGTCATCAAAGCAGACTTGAGTAAGAACGTTCATTATGTCTCGGCTTGATTCATCACCAATCTCCAGATCATACGCCCCCGTGGAGAGGCATCAAAGGAAGCCGAGCGGTTGAAGACGGAGGCTGCTGCTGCACGGAGGTTTGCAAAGCTGCATCTTCTGCACCATCCACACCTCGTCCTCCAACTGAGTTATTTTTAAAGTGGTGCGAAACAGAAGCCGCAGCAAACGCCTTGTGTGTGTAAGATTAATTGTTATTTTGCTGTATTGCTTAATCTGACCTTCCCAGCAGACTGTCGTCACTGTTCCCAGCTCGCTTGACTGATTGCTCATGTCTGCCTTTTGCACTGGTGAAACCCTCAGTTCACCAAATTCTAACATTAAAAATGGATGTAACACTTAATACAACTTTAGGATAGTGTTATCCTTGCGTTCTAGCACCTGTTTGACTCGAACAATGTTTAAAAAACACACAATGCAACTTGTGCTAGTGCTAAAGCTTCCTCAGCAGCTTCATAGACTGCTAGGAGATTTCATGAAGTCCATACGGTCTAACACCATGACAGATAATCGACCTTTAAGGATTTCCATCAAACCTTTTTCTATTCTATCCTTACTACAGTTGTTTTCCCTCATTTTGACCACCAATAGCAATTTACCAACATTATTTCTCATCAACAACAGTTGAATTTACTGCAGCCCTGTTGAACATCGAGCATACAAACCATTAATGTCTCTGATGTCTTCATATTGCTCCCATCTAGGAACCAAACACAACTTCAAGCATAAAAAAATCACCCCTCATCATCCTCTCTTGTCATCTTCTCTGTGTGTAATTGTCAGCGCAAGTATTTTTAGTCTAATCTTTGCGCGAGGCAGTCGTGTACACGCAGGCATCCGACTCATATAATCATATATGTATGACAGAAACATATGCCCGCATGAATAGTCCCATTGACATGCACTGTCCACCGCATGCCCGGTTACACTGGCGGGCAGTCAATGCTGTTGCCGTAGAAAGAGCATGCAGATGCACTAAACAGATTAAAGCATTGAGCCAGTCACACAGCTGTGCTCCGTTTGATGCTCCTCCACCAAACTGCGGGAAATTACAACAAAAGAAGGGCACGGAGACTTAGCCCATATTAAAGAGAGGAGCGCGCTGACGTGTTTGGCATGTTAATGCTGGGTAACGTGACGCTGCAGGCCCATGCTGATTGAGTGCAGCCGTGAGGTTGATTGATCGTTTTATGGATTAATCTGTCTGTGTTTACTGCCAGGCTATATATTTAATATGACATTTTTTTCCTGTTATGAAGTAACTCACTGCAGCAGTGATTGTTTTTAAACGCTAATACTTATTTGGAGCTCCGCAGCCTCGAAGGTCTCTTAATTTTCAGTCTTCATAGTGTTGCCAGCAGAGCTTTAATTAAGACAGGCACAAGTCCCCCCCCCCCCCCCCCCCCCCCCCCCACACACACACAGTTGCTATGATGCAAGAGGTTGACCTGCTTCTAATACTGTGCAGAGAAGACATTTCTGATTGTGCACTTCCGTGTTGGGCTACGCTGCATCATGAATTATTTGGTTTTGTTATATTACCACCGTAGATAAGCTGTCATCCATAACCAGAAACGATGATAGTGTGTGTTTGAGAGCGCTCTGAATCATTAAGTTGGAAAGATTTGATTAATTCAACACGTGTTTAAAATCCAGCTAATACCTGCGTGTGTTTAGCCGGTTAAATTGTGCTTGAGTAGATACTGAGGGAGCGATCTTCCATTTAGAATACAAGAAAAGGCAATTTGGGATTTTATTCTTGGAGCCAAGAACAAATCTGCAGACATTCAAACAGCTGCTATAAAATGCAGTTTTATCTCTATAGTAAACAACCAGTTGTGTTAATGAAGGTATTTTAATTAATTTAAACAACAGCCTGGGGTTACTGTTTGGAGTTCTGATGGCAGGAAACTGTCTAGCTGACCTCTGCCCACTCATCTCATCCATTTATCCCAACTGCTTCTCAAATTTACACTATTTAGAACGACAGAAAGAGAAAATGGTTCCATAGTTAGTTGGTGGGCCAGAAGGTAAAACTGTGAGAGGAAACATAGTGAGACAGGAGCGGAAGCTTCGTTCAGCTGCTTAAGATCTGGGATGAGGAACACACCCATTGTGGACTTGTATATTTGAGTTGAAAAGCCACTGAATTGATTACCTTCTCTTCTGAGATAGACGACAGGCAAATGCTGTAAGAGCTTCGGGGTGGGGGGTGGGGTTGGGGGGTCAAAGCAGCACACCTCCGACCAGTGGTCTGGATCACTGAGAACCTGCCTAGAAGTTCTTCTGTCTTTATTAAAATCCGTTCGCACTTGGCCTAGGAGAACACAAAGCATCAAAGTTCTGTATGATCAGCTTTAGTTAAGTTTTGTTGCCTTCTAGTCGACATCGTGTGACCCAAAGGCCCGACCTCATCCCACCCTTCCTCCCAGAATGGCACCCAGCCAAAAGTCACTTAAATCCAGTCACATTACAGTTGGTGGGTGCCACTGGCAGGGGATGGTGGGTGCACTGGATGTGCATATCTGTGGCTTTTCCATGGATCTTGGGTCCAACACGCACACACACACACACACACACACACACACACACACACACACACACACACACAGCCTCTCCCATTGACACACAGCCGCTCTAATCCCGGCTGTGTTATCAGTGAACATCAGCGGGTGAAGTCATGTGGACTGGTATGATTCAGTGGCTGAGCCTGGAACTCTGCAGCTGAGATCCGCTGATGAGAGCGTCTCCACTGGACGCATGTCATCCTCTGGAGCCGCGACCCTCCACTGCCTAGCAGGCCAGATTAGCCCAGACGCTGGCAGGCAGGAAGGGAGGACAGAACCAACCTTAAACTTTATGTGACATAAGATGTGCAGTTGGGAGGAAAGTCTGCCTTTAGTACTGGAATTTCTCTTCAACCTCTTCCAAAGTGAATATTTCAGACAAAAGCAAAGATTTGCCAGCGTTTATCTTTGCGAGATGACGGGGGCCTCAGAAATCGTTCATGTATCTGCGCTGCTGCGCTGGAAGCTGCTGCTGTTTGCTACTCAGCTGCTACTGTCCACATATTGATTTTATTAGTATTTTGGACCCGTGCCTACATTAAATTACAGCTTGTTGGATCAATAGGGCTGATACTCTTTAGCTACTGATTGCCTCTTATAAAAGTCAATGTGAATGATTTTAATTGACTTTTTAAACATGCCCTTTTGGTAAATACACTGTGTTATATCTTTGCATATATTAGCATCTCTGCTGACTTTAAATCAATACAACACTATTTTTACACTATGCTGAGGTATCAGAGGCTAATTCTGATGTTACTAAGACAACAGATGGGACTTGTGGAGAGATTCTTTGCGCTGGCTTAGAATTTTCCGTCCATACATGAGGTGAAGCTCTGTTTTTACACATTTCCAGGGGGCAGTGGCATCACCCGACCATCGTTTTTAGGACGCTGCAAGCTTCACATTTCCTTCAGCGGATCCTGAACGTGTGAGCATGAACGTGTGATCTGTCCTGTCGTCATTTAATCGAGTTAGATGTAAACATTAAAACCAGATCGATCCCCTGGACGCTCCATTGACCAGCTCTGTCTCCCGCCATTTGATGCCCTCCTCATTGTAATCCTGCCAAGCTCTGCTTTCGTTCGCCTTGATTCCCTAAGCAGCAGTTGTCTGCGCACGAAGCTGTTGTGCTCGTTACCACCCCGGCGTTGAAATAAAATAACTTTAGTTGGTAAATAATTGGAAGGAGCTTCTGCTTCTTACCTCTCCTACCTTCATTTATGCAGCCACTGGCGGAGTTTGTGCCGGATTTAAACATAATAATGGAACGATTGCTTCTCTGAACGTGAGGGCGGTGAAGTTCAGGCCAGCTGATGTGGGTCAACAGGTAGAAGCTTCCATCGTACATCTGCAGATGTGAAGTAGAGCAGAAGAGGAGGCAGTGGGATGTAAGCATCATACAGAATGGATGAATGGTGGAAGGACAACGAGAGTAAAGGAGAGCCAGTGATTGGTCCACAGGCTGTTACCGTGCTCTGATGAATGTTTTAGAAGTATCACTATTCTGCTTGTGGGTTATCTTCTCTTTCCCTTGTGGAGGTTAATGGTCCAGCCTCTGAGTCAGACTGCGCTGGGTCCTGAAGATAACCCGTTGCATTGAACGTCTGTTGCTTCGCTGTCGCCATAAAACAACAAAACAATCAACTGCAACGGCTATCGGTTTAGCAGAGAGTGACACCTTTCATTTATGAAATTGGATGTCAAAGGCGATGTTGTGCTGCTGTTTACAATTCCACACATTAGAAGTGACTTCAGTGCAACAGATGCTGACGTTCATCTCCAGATCTTCCCTGTTTTCCTCTGTATGTAACTACACAGTCACCTGATCCTTGGCTCTCAAAAATAAGGTCACGCTGTGTGCATCTCTAGGGCTCCGTGGTCTGTGTAGCGGCTCTGAGCAGCAGCTGGGTAGGTGAAACTCCCAGGGTCATCATTTGCCTCGGCCGAGGTTTCTCGGGCATCCTTGGCTGCGATGGTAGATTGATGTGTTGTCTGAGCCGTAGTATCCCGCTCATAAATAGGCGTGACCTCTTGACACGGCAGTGTCACATATAGGAAGAGCTTATGAAACGTCCTACTCTTGTGGTTAACAGTTTAAAAACACTGTTGCATATCTGTGTTTGGTATTTCTGGTTTAACAGCATCATGAAAACATGAACATATGCAATAATGCTGTGGAGTACTGCGAGCACTTGATGCTATTTACAGCCACATCTCCTCCAGTTTCACTCCACTCTGTCCCTCACATACATAATAGATCCAAGAGCTCCGTGAGAGCAGCCAAATACTCTGAAGAAGCACCTTTTGGATATGAAATGGGTCAAAAATCTATTACTCCCCTGTTAATGACAGTCACAAATGTGTGACCTACTTCAATGTGCATGTTTAAGGTCATACCGCAGCTAAACAATTATTTTAATTAATTTTATTTTTTTAGTAAGCCTGATGGAGAGTTTGAACCGCTTTTGCGTGTCCCACATTGTTTTTGCAATAAAATGACTCCTTTTGTAGGCAGACTGTCACACAAACCAGTGCTTTTATGATGAAATAATCACGATTTCAAGGCTTTCTGGGGGGAAGAAATGCTATTTTGAAATGTGCAGGAAGCCAAAATTGGTCCGTTTCACACAGAAATGTGGCTCACGCGGCCCTGCCTAATCAAAAACTGCCACTCTCTGTGCACAAATCCTCGACCCACATCTTTTTACAGCTCAGCCTTTAACCATTTTCCCATTACGCCCGGAGGGAAGGCTTCTTGGCGCGCTATCAATAATGAACGATTAAGTGGAGGGTTTAACATGCTTGTGTAGATAATGGTGTGGAAACAAGGAAGCTTTCAAAGAACAGAGTGCTTTTAGTCCAGAAAGGCACTAGAAAGAGATTGAAATGGTAGGTGGTGGTTTGTTTTCAGTCATCTCAGGATTTAGATTTGTAATCAGTAAAAAAAAAAAAAAAAATCTATTTTTAAGTTAACTGTGTATTTTCAGGCAGACTTTGCATGAATAATAGTTTAATAATCAACACTTTGCCATTTTATTATCGCTCTGTCCATATTCACATCTTTAGAGCTGTAAAATTGTCATTGTATCAAAATAATTAAATTTACCAACAAACTGTAATAATCCAGTGCTATTTACTGCAATACGGCCAACATTTGCTTAAGACGTCATCGTTTTCTGCTGTTGTTTGTCATTTTTGATTAAAAACGTAAGACTTCTGGTCTGAAATAAGCAGTTGAAATGAGATTAATGGGTAATGAAAATGTCATTAGCTGCACACTTAGGCTGCGGCTCACTGGGCATCAGCAGACGCGTCCTCGTAGTCTTGGTGACGGATTTTCGCACGAACACGTAAGAAGGAGGATCCTTCGAGAGCCCTGCAGGGCTGCCAGCAATTATCTTATATCTGACTGTTTCTATTGAAATGGCAGGGTGATGAAGAGAGTTCAGGCGGTGATGATGCAGAAACATTTATTCCTTCAGCTTGGATGCGAAGAGATCTGCATACAGATGTTAACCCCAGGGCAGCTACACCAACTCAACCGCGCCTCCTTTGCACTTGTTTGTTGGCGTTGATAACACAACTTCTTTATTAGCTCAAAGGTTATACAGCAAAAAATCATGACTTTATCTGCTGTTTCCTGCTGGATACACTCCGATTTCCCAGTTTGGAAAACTAGGGATTATTTTTAAACTTAGTCTGTCTTTTTTTTCCCCAATAAAAATGCTTGAAATCCCAAATACTCCAAGTGGTGGATGGAGAATCTGTTTTTTTTTAAGCCGGTCACCTGGTTGATTCTTTCTTCAAGTCTGATTTTGAGTGCATTCATGAGCAGTTAGACTTTTAAAGAAAGCTCCAGCCGCAGCTCCTTTGAAACGGGATCAGTGGCTGGAGTACATATCTCAGCTCGAGCTGGTCAGTGCTAGCTCCGAGTGTTTTAATCAAGCTCAGAGCTTTTGTCAGACTTGAATATAGTGTTTTTAAAGGTGGGGCACCTCGCTGCAGGCATGGACATGTGCACACATGCTCTGATGCACGATCTCATTTGGTTAACTCTCCTGACACCTAAACCTCCCAGAGTTTTCTCTTCATCCCATCTATTGTGTTATCACATGAGGAGGTAGCAGCAGGTTCAGCTCATCCTCTCACTCAACACTGAGGGATCAGGGAGTGTCTCAACTGTGTCAGATGTGTCAAATCAATGTCGCCTCTGCAGGTATTTTTTGTTTTCCCCCACTCAAAAGTGGAATGGCAGCCTGTACGCTGCAATCAAACATTTTACAGCAATTATCATCAGGTTGTTTTATTTATCTCACTAACATTAACCATTCTGTGACATTTGTGGCGTAGCCACACATTAGCCACATGCTGGGCGCCATATTGAGAGGGGGCACTTAGCATAATTAGCTTCAGCTGCCATAATCTAGTGGTTTCTTTATGGGCACTTCTGTCACACACACACACACACACACACACACATTACATCACACCACCCTCGGAAATAATGCAAATATATGCATCCCAGTCCACAATATAACGAATTCTTAATGAGTGGCAATTATGAAACACTATAAGCACAATATAATAATAATAATAATAATCAGTGTACATATAGTTTTATAATATAACAGAACTTATAATTCTGTTTGATTATGCACACTATAATTATGCATTATGGTATGTTCAGATGTTATATTTAATTATAGCATATCATATTAAGTTTTTTTTTTAAATGAATGTTTAAGAAAGAGAAGGAGGGGATCGAGCAATTGTCTGGACATCAAACCAGTGGATACTTGGAGTTACATGTTGACTGGCAGGGAGGAGGTCAGTGAAAGGCAGTTTAGGACACGGCTGGTCAGACCTACTTAGACAAACAATAAGAGTGAAATGGGATGGGTCTGGCTGGGCCTTGGTACTGTCTGCTGGCGTAAGCTCTTTTTTTGTGGCTTGTGTATCTCACGCCGGGAGTTATCAGAGCGTGCAGCCATAGCAGCAGCGGGCTAGCATCAGCTATAGTGGTAGTAGTATTAGCATTAGTAGCAGCTCACTGGGGGCTGTAGAGGGTTCCAGATCTGACCTGATTTGTCAGTTTGATAACTTCACAGAAGCGCCGTTTCTCCAGGGAATCATTGCTTCGCAATCCAGCTATCATGATGGGTGCACGAGATTTGCTGTTTTCGTGTTTCGCTAAAGGAAAATTGAGGTGAAAAACTGAATCTGGTGAGAGTGAACTGACACGTGAGAAAGCTCTGCTGCAGGATTGTCTCATTCTTATGCAGAACGCTTTGCTTGAAAGCCTGTTTCTGCCAGGTAAGATCTGCATTTTAATGAATTGTTTGTTCATCTAAGAAGGTAAGATCAGACATGTTCATCAAGAGGGCTCCAGCTCCCTGAACAATGCTGGTCTTAAAGCGCGCCAGGAGTGAGTGATGTCTGAATCTGAGGCCTCTGACGATAAAAAGCATCTTCTTCTATGGGAGTTGTTTGCTAATGCACAGATACCCCCGCTGAGAAATGATAGGTGATGCATGACGGCGTGAACACTTTTTGAGCCAATTAAAATGTGAAGAAGTTCTTGGGAAAATGCAAATGGGATGGAACCGAGCAGCACGCGGCATGCAGCAAAACAGGCCAAGAGGAAAAAATAAAGGGAGTGGGGGGAGACAGAACTGAGGCCACATTGATGGAGAGGAAGCAACCAATATACATGCAGCATTCAAGGTCATTCGGACACCAGAGTTTCTTCTGGTATTTTTTCTGTGTGTGAAACATTTGACCCCGCAACACCCAAAGCTGCTCCTCCTCTTCTCTGTAGTGGCAAATGAAGCAAAGAAAAGCATCTCTCCCTTCAACGCAGCAGCGTCCTCCTTGTTACATTTTAAATTATGCCGAGAGGATTTGCATGCCTGCGCGGAAGCCGGTGCCAATTTCAGCTTCAGAAATTACATTCCAATAAATGCAAAATTAATGTGGCGTTTGGAAAACACACAAACAGGATTTTTGCACTTTGCTGCGCAGCGCTAGAACACGCTGAAAGGGTCCAAAAATAGATGGTGCCCGTAGAAACGGCGACAAATCTGCACAAAAGTGCAATGCGCTGTTGTGGGTTGAGCTTTGCAGGGAAAGTCTAGGTGCATGTGCGTTGTAAGTTAAGGTGACGTTGAAACAAAATAAAGGAAGTGCCTGTGGAGGCTCAGAGGGTGACAGATGGTTTGTAGCCTGGGAGTCAGGATCTCTGTCCTGGGACTAACAGTCCTTTTATTCACTGCATGAAGATTCACTGTGCAGGTAAACATTTACATGCACGTGGCATTAAAATTGTTGTATTTTGTCTGGATGAGGTGTCTTAGATACACAACTTCCACTGTAGCACACTTTTAAACAAATGGAATGTGCTCTCCATTGCCTCATAATTGTGATATTTTTACACTTCAGCTCAAAAAAAAGCTTTGATTTGCCCTTAAATGACGACTCAAGTGGTCCTTCTGTGACAGATGGGGGAAACTGTCCAGTAATGTGGGTGGACTCCCACAGACGGGTAGACTTTGGGTGCTCGGTTCTGACCAGCGTCACCAGTCTTGGAGCGTAGGTGCTAAAAGCTCTGTGGTTCAGCAAGCGTAGGTGTGCGTATAGGGGTGTGCATGTGTTGTTGTGTCTTTAGCGGTTAAGCTTGGCCTAGACGACTTAAGCCCCGCTGGCTTTTTGTAATCTCATTCCCAAGATGCACCATCTAGGTCAGGGGATTCCATCTTCTGTATGGCTCTTTAAAGGTGGTGTCCTATAACACATGTAGCTGGGTTGGACATTGTTCTTTATGATTAGCTCATGCTAGCTAATATGCTATGATCCTGTGATGAATTGCGAGAATAAAGGAGAAGACTGACATTATTTTTAAGTGATTTCTAAAAAGATAACGATGCTGGAACTTGATGATCCTTGATTATGCTGCTGGTTGAAGCGCTGGACTTGCAAATGTTAACATTTCGATGACCTTTGGAAAGAGCATATGGAAATTTCAATAAAAAATTATGTTGAATAAAAAATTTTCCCAGATTTTCAAGTTATGCTTTATAGCTATGTATATTTCAGGGTACACACTGTGCAAATTGCAGCCTTGCTTTTAGATGTGGAATTATGGGATGTGTTTTGCTTTCACGCTGGCCTCAGCTGCTGCATGTGTCAGCTGATGATTCAGTGCAAGACGGGGATCATGGCTGTTTAGTCATCGTGCGTTTCTCTGCACCCACAGTATAAGATGATGTGAATTTCATATTTACAAAATATTTGAGCATTGCCTTCTGTTGAACATTTCCTTGGAGTGAGGATCTGTCTTTGAGTTCTCTGAATTTGCAGTCAGAAATACAATGTGGAGCTTAAAATCCATCAGAAAGCCAGAGATACTTTGGTGGTAATGATGGAGATTGACTAACAGTGCTACTGAAAGCTGAAAAATGAATTTTGTTTATGCATAAATGCTTTTAGCCTTTCGCAAATGGCATTTTTCTGTGAGGCTCTTGGTGTAAACCAGGGCTGACGCGTACGGCAGAAGGCAGAGTTGTGTAAACATGCCTCCGGGATGAGGTTTCTATCTATGACTTAACACCTTTTTGATCCTGTGTTGAGCCTTCTGAAGGCAGTGCTGTGCTGCATAATATGCTGTTGTGTTATCATAGTGGCTCTTTTTGTGCGCATCACAAAAGCCTGAAGCCGTCCCCGCTTCCCTCCTCTCTTCTCCATTCTGTACGTTTTTTGTCTCTTCCTCTCACCCTCATTCTGTTTTTAAACTCCCTTTCATGTTCGGCTTCTCTTCTTATCTTCTGCTCCCACCCTTCCCCCCGTGCCTCCCGTTCTCTCTCGCTCTCCTCTCTGTCCATCTTCTCCTGTTCGAGGCCCCTAATTTGGTCTGCTTGGCTCCTCCTTAAAGACAGCAAAGGAAATAAATGAGATTACAACATGATTTTCTTGTCCGTGATGTAAGCAACAGAGACAAAAGCAGCAGATCAGAGTTTTAATTTGCATCACTTAGCCTTTTTTGGCCTTGATTAGGTTAACATATTAGCACCTTCAGCAAAATTTGTCATAAATATGTGAAGCATCGCAAGCATTTGTCTAATAGGTGGAAAATCTGTACATTACAGATGCAAAAACAAGGTTTTCTTACCTGGATGCTCATGAATTGACCATGTTAATGTGAAGAAAATGCAGGATGGTGCATTATAGCCATAAAACATCAACGTTCTGAATCTAATGGAGATCATATCTCTCCATTGTTTCCTGTGTTCACACTCGTGAGTTTATCTTGGATATTTATGAACAGCAAACACAGATCTTTGCAAAAGCCACAGCAGACGGTGGGATAGATCACTAGTGGGAGGAAGAAAGATGACTTTGTTTTGTCTGGGGACAGTGCCTCCTAGAATGGAACCACACAATGAGCTTCATTCACTCACACCAACAGCATCCTGACGTTTTCTTCTGTGACAGGCCGACGTGTGAGATCCCCACCCACCAGCACCACAGTGGGATTTTCAATCCGTTCGTCCTCCAAGCGGGGCGATGCACACGCACGCCCTTCCTCTAATCCATCCATACCAACTTTTTCTAAATCACCGTCGATTTGATACAGGGACGGAAAATCCTCATTTGTCGTGTTTTATCTTTTCTTCCTGCTTTGGCGAATCGCTTTGATTCCGTTATGTAACCAAAGTGGATTCTTTGACTTGTTTGGACATTTTTGCTTGTTCTCTTTCTGCTTGTTTCTTGCGGTACTTTAAGGATTAGCTGAACATCCGCAGCATTCACAACCTATTGTCCAACTTCTGAAACAGTGTTACAGCTGTTTATAATAGTTTTATTGTCCTTAAACATTAATACACAGCATTCATTTGGTTTTTCCAGATATTCCAGGGTTTTCCAGCATGTTTGGGAAGAAGAAGAAACGGCTGGAGATCTCGGCCCCGTCTAACTTTGAGCACCGCGTCCACACGGGCTTCGACCCGCGGGAGCAGAAGTTCACCGGGCTGCCTCAGCAATGGCAGAGCCTGCTGGCGGACACTGCCAACCGGCCCAAGCCTATGGTTGACCCCTCCTACATCACCCCCATTCAGCTGGCGCCCATGAAGGTAGAGTTTGTCCTTTTTTGTTCCGCCTCCCTTCTACCGCTGCCTTCTCACTCTGTATAGTTTCCCTCGCTTCATCTCACCGCTCCATCCTCCACTTGTTACACAATTTGTTTTCCTTCCAGTACAAACCAGGTCGTTCTCCTGCACCATCTGGCCCCTTCGTTCTTTTGAAATGTTCCTCGGTTCTGCGGCTATCACAGCTTAGCTGTCTTTTCATAAGAGGTTTTTTTGATCTAGACACCCACCATGCTTTTGCCTTTTAGTCTGTTGTTTTAGTAGTGCGCCATTTGGATGCTTTTTTAATAAATCCTGTTGCAACGATGGGAAATGGACCAAAGGACTAGGGACTAAATTTGGGTGTAAATGTCCTCTACGGAAAAAAAGACTCATCCAAATAAAATAACCCATCTTCTGCCCTCTGCTGGTCTGTCTGTGAATCTGAACATCCTCCCCAGAGAGCTGTGGGTTGTTGGTTGTCTATGGAGACCCTCAAGATAAGCCTGCTTGTATTTTATATTTTCCTGCAGACCATGTTTTGCACATCATTCCTGCTCATGTGGCTTTCCTCTTATTGAACTGCCTCATTTGGTTGCATGTGTGATCTTGCCTGCTTGTGTACACTCTTATAACGTCTGCTTACGCCATCTTTTTTGCAGAGGAGATGAATGCGACCCATAAACCTTTGATCCTATGAAGGTTCCCATTTTTGATCTCAAGAGCTGACATAAATCTGTGCATTTGAGTTCATTTTAAAACAAAGGGTGAGCCTCACTCTACGGGGTAACTTTGAGTCTCCCAGGAGCCAATTACGCATCCGATTCACAGAGAATTCATGATCAGGCATATACAAAATGTCTGGAACAGACAACAGCAGCATGCTGAAGAAAGGGGAAAAGAAAATAATGCTGTGGCTCTTTCTTCACATCTCCCAAGATAGTTCGATGATCTGAAACAGTGTTGCAGAACCTATGACTTCCTCCTTCCTTCTGTCTTTAATCCCTCTTTTTGAGTCAGCTGCTCCTTTATAGTTCCAGCTTTTGTAGCCACCCCAGTCCTCCGCTGGCTGCTGCAGGTGGAGGTGGATGGAGTAACCTCCACTCTCCTTTACACCATTCACATGATCCTCCCCACAAGTGAAGCAGCTCCCCCTTCATCCTCCTTTTGTTGAGAATATAATATGACCTTAATTGTAATTATTAGGAGAGCCAACAGCATTTGTTCAGGTGAAGCATCAAACATAGCCGGATTATACCATATGTTCACTCATTCTATCATGGATTTGAATTCCAAATGGGCTCTGTTTTTGGCCTTTTAGAATAATTACAAATCTGATCCCAAATGACTGTGAAAGGAGATGTGAAGTTAACTTAGCTGTGTTAACTTCTGAGGGTCAGGTGGTGAATACAGACCAGCAATTCACCTTGCAATTCATGTGTGAGCTGGCTAGCTTTTTTTTAAAAAAAGTCAGTGAAGGTTACTACCGTGTGTGTGTGTGCGTGCGTGTGTGTGTGTGTGTGTGTGTGTGTGTGTGTGTGCTGATGGTGATCCAACAGCACTAAGTGTGATGTAAAAGGTCAGATTGCGTGTGTTTATATGTTTATACACTATAAGGATATATACGGTGTGTGTGTGTGTGCGTGCATGATTGTGCGTACATGCGTGTGTGTGTGCGTGAGAAGGAGTCAGAAAGGTCAGCGTGACCATCATACTGAGATAACCTGCAGCTCCTGCTTGTGGCTCATGGCCTCATCGGTTATTCACAAGCTTGCAGCCTTGTTGTCAGGCCGCTCTTCACAGCTGAGCATTAGTATGGCTCAAAGCCTTGACTCTCATCCTCCCACCTCTCCCTCCACCAGCCCTCAGAACACGCGCTGAAAGCAGATGTGTCGACCAACATTCTTCCTTCACAGCATTTTTGTGTTTTATTCTGCTCTTTAAGCCTGTATATGTGAATGTGAGTGTGTTTACGGGTGGGCGTGGGTGTGTGAACTGATGCTCGAGCAAGTGCTCTTCTCTTTTAAGCATCTCTGCAGAAAGTCTTCATCTTTGCAGGATATTTTGATGTGTGTGTGTGTAATAATGTGTGTGTCAAATTTTGTCAAGCAGTGCTATGCTATATGTGCTATATGTGCAGCAGCTAATAAAGTCATTACCTTTGACAAGTATTAACTTCTGTATTGTCGACTTGATTTAAATGAATTGAAAAGTTTTTCGTAGATCTTCTGCAAATCCGGATTAAACATGCTCATATTTTATCAATAATTGTGATGTATGTGAATGATGTGTAGGACACCTGCACATGAATCCACTACGGTCAGTCAGGATTAATGCTTGAGGACGGTTCTATCAGCTTTATAAGATTCTTTGCATTTGAGTGACGGTACAGATGCCGATGGAAGAATTTGGTCTTCTCGTCACCGTGTTTGATGTCTCTGCAGCACAGAGACCGTGCATGACTTTCAGGGCTTGAACTTCATTGCAAAGCTAAAGGAGAGTCATGCATATGGATCAAAATGGCGCATAATGATTTCCATAATAAGGAGGTAAAGCGCAGCCTCGGTTATGACACAAGTATCAATCCCTGATGAGGAATTACGCAATGAAGATGTACTTTACATTTGGATGCGCCTCCCCCTCCTCACCTCCCCTCCGCCCGCCTTGTCCTCCTCCACTGCTGGTTGAGATGTTCTGCTTTTCCTAAAATGACTGCTGCAGAGTGCATGTCTAAATTCTTGCATTCAGCTGTGGGTTACATGTGCTGTAGGTAGTGTAGGTGGTGAGAGCTCGCTGGTATTTTAGGTGGCTGAATACCTCCGCGCTGTCAGATCCATTATAGCTGCTCTGAAAATATCTCACCCTTACATCACAGTCAAACGGGGAGTTGGGTTACAAAATCTACCATCTTTATAAAGACTATTATCAGTGGCATTTGTTAGTGTGCACCTTTGTTTTAAAGATGCTAGTTATGCACAGAGCGGTTTTGGTACCATCACTGTGGCGCTGATGGTTGGACTTTAAGATCAGAGAGTCCCAGAATGTGACTGGCAGCAAGACAAAGCTTTCCTGTAAAGAGCACGTGATAATGGGCAGGACACACAGGGGGGCAACTGGTCCAACTCACTGTAAATGTCACTGGGTTAGTGATAGCGGCGTACAGACTCCCATCTACCCCGTCCAGCTCTTTGGCTGGCTGATGACGGAGCAGGAAACTCGATCACTGAGCGTCCCGGAGCAGTTTGCTGCCAGACCTCCAGTCAGTCCACGCTGTTCAGAGCTGCAGAGGGATTTGTTATGGCTGGGGGACAAATGGAGCAAAAGATCGACACCGGGGTGGCCAGGAGGACAGAGGGACTACCAGGGATCAGAGGGCAGGTGAGGCATTTGGTAGAGGCGAAGAACGGTGGGAGATGGTGATGTTTGAGCCCCGGGCACAGAAGATTCATGAACAGTTACAGATGGGATGTTTGGCTGTTTCTGCTCCTCATCAGCCAAGAGACGTGCTGCTATGTTGGGCGCGCAGCTTTGTGCAACAGGTCTTTGCTCATATTGGTAGCAGATAGGAGAAAAAACATTAAAAAAGCCGACCAAAAGGTGATCGTGCCCAAAGCAAATGCTGCAGGTCCGGTTACAGGATTGAGGATTTTGCTGTAAATCACTGCCCCACCATGAATTATGGCTGTTTAGAGGGCAGGGTGCTGTCAGAGAGGGGCCAGATTTGTGCTCCAAACACCACATGGTGAGGTTATTTTTGCAGCTTTGCTACATGGAAACTGTTTTACCCCCCACCGCCAGGGCAGAAATACAAACACATGTTTTTATAAGTTATTATGGGGACCATTTCTTTTCCTGGCACCTGCACGTGACTGCATGTACAAGTTCTTGTGGCCAATGAATATTTTTATCTTGAAAATGTAAAAGGAAAGAGCCTGTTGTTTCAATGACAGCAGTTTGGATAATAATTGAATGGTTACACTGGGGCAAACATACAAACAACATTTGTTCTTGTCCAAATTGAATTGTGCTCCCAACTGTCAGATGCTCATGCATGCGTCCATTCTGGGCCTAAACAAACCTGGGGCACTTTCATGCATTCGATTTCAAACGTTAAACACCCCCTGACTGTTGTTGAGCGCCCTCCCTAACGACATCTGTCTTTCAGGTCTCAGCTGAAGTAGATGGCATTGATTTAGACACGTCTTCTTCTCCTTCTTTCCTCAGCCTTTGTCCTTACACGTACTTGAGAACCGCCTCTCTCTGAGGTTTTAGGGGCTCGGTCAGCGGGGGTAAATTTGGCTTTCAGCGGCACAAACTGGACTTTGCCAGGGCAGCTCAAAGCCACTTGACTAACAACCATCCTTCAGTGTCTGAATGTGGGCTGTTTGCAAGGACATTTGGGTTGTGCATTTTAAACAAGGAACGATTGTTGCAGGGGGAAAAGGTTTCAAATGACTGCTGTGTCGTACATTATAAATTGCACTTTTACAATGTGCCTTTCTGGGGTGGTGGTAGGTGCAGGCATTCAAAAAATTTATCCACTTGAATACTTTCTCAATTTTCCTGAGTATAAATCCATTTTTGGGCAATTTTTCAATAGTTAATTCACAACTGTAGAACGGAGTTCCCTCACATTTGCAACTGGTCCTGTAGTGCCCCCGTGCGGCCATATTGCAGATTAAAGCATCCAGGTTGGTGTTATTTCATTTACGCTGTGAGAAGGTTGTTGAGTTCAGCTGCTGTCAAAATGTGACCATGGGAATACCAAAATGACCAAAAATATCAGTGTTGTGGTGGCTAACGTTGACATAATCAGAGATGGTCTGCATTCACAGCAAAGTCTGTGTCAACAATGCTTTAAAGTGATTTTCTAAGGTTTGGCAATGAACAGCACATATTAACAATGTGGATTCACATTCCTCACCTTTTTTCATTTTGACAAATAAAACAGGGGAGTAACCTGATGTGTAGTGGAAGAAACAGCTAATGTGATATAAGGGCCTTTAACGGGCTGACAGAGCTCAGATTAATGAGCTCCCGAGTGTAATTAATCTCTACCACAGAGCTGTCAGTTTATCTGTCTGAGTTGCCAAGGAGATAACTGAGAGATGTCTCTTATCCTTCTTTTTTCTGTCAGACTCTTATCTCCACCTCCTTTAGATCAATGACTCTTCTTCATGTCTGTCTTGAAAACAATGTTGACGGTTTTCACTCAGATGCAACAGTGAAGCGGCCTGCTCAATTTTCTTGTCATCTTATAGTCATCATGTTTTCCAGATATTCATGCAGCTTCTTGATGTTTCTGAATGAACCTAAATCTGCCAGCAGTCAGAGGCAAGGCGGGAAAGAAGGGCATCCAGGCCTTACCGCACTAATATGCTTAAGGTCGGGGATTTGGTCGGAGTGTATGTTTGCTTTTTATTATGCTTCCACCACTAATCCATTTTACTGGGAATCGTCCCTCCCTTCATGCAGCCCCCCTGTGTGACTCACAGGTCCTGGAGCTGAAGCTCTATCCACCAGAGGTCAAAGGTGATTGGGTCACACTGGTTTCAGGATCTGTGGGGGCCAAAAGCGTGGCCATAAATACCCACCGGCTTGTGTGAGGGGCGCCACAGTCTGCCTTTAGCACATAAGCACACAGAGCTTGTTACATTAGTAGATGCTATACTTGGACACGCACAGATTTATCCCATTAAACACCACCAGGGAGGCGGGTTTAGGGGGTCTCCCCTTGAGAAATCTGTGATTACATCCAAACCCGTAAAACAACATCTACCATTCTCTTCCTCTCCGTCTTGAATCTTCTATTTTTGGATGGGTAATATTTCATGGGAAGATATTTATTTTGCTATTGTCATAATTAAGATGTTAAAATTAACTACTGGCTTAGCCGCCCTCTTCTCTCCTCGACATGTTGAGATGATGGTTATTCCTGTAACTAACAGGCAGCAGAATGGCCTAAGGAAACAGGTCAGCTCACAGCCCATTAATCATGGCAACGCTGTTGGCATAATCCTGGATTCTGGAATAATCCTGTTCATATTTGCTTAGATCTCATCAGTAGTTCTGCTAATAACATGTCAAGAAATCACCGAGACATTTCCTTGTAATCCGCCACTGAGGATTACAGGTGGGTTGCCTGTCAGCCCGTGTACTGATCTGGGGTCATTCTCAGCAGGGTTTTGAGGTCAGGATTAGTTGTTCTAATTAAAAACTGTGATCCAAGATATCTGCCCGAAGGGGTCTTAACTTTTATTATGAAGAGCCTTGCTGTGCTTTGTCTTTTAATCAGAGAAATTAACTTTCACATCATTTTCACTGGTAATGAAATTTGACGGTTTAATGGTGAAATACAAAGTTCAACCACCAGAGGGCAGAAAACCCGATTTAGATGCCACTCCAATATAACACATGGGTTCTTATATAGCCACAATGTATGATTAAAAACAAAAACTAAAGAAAAAATAGTTGCTGCCACATTAATCTTCAACATATGTGATTTACCGACTAATTTTTGTCTTCTATCACTTGCATTATTATGAGGACTTTGTTACAAGAGAATAATTAGTAACAACAATGTCACTTTTTTATTATTTTCTACACTATTTCACTGAAAAAGTTGAGTGGCTAAACACGCACGCGCACACATCAAACGTGATTACAGCTCTAACTGGACTAATTCTGTCCAGCAGATGGCGCAAGAGGATAAGAACCCCTACTATTGCGCTGAATCATTTAAATTCTTGTTATATTTGCTCCAAAATTACCTTGTCTTGTCCAAGGGCTGTTGCGAAATAACAATAGTGACAAATGTCTGAATTCATTTGGAGAATTCATGATCATTCATTTATCAACATGTTATATTTGCTCCAGTGAAAGTAAACTGCTTTTGGGCTTTGGGATCTAATCTCATCACACGGATGCAAGAAGTCTATTGATGAAAGCGACTGTAGCTGCAGACATGTGCTGACATTTGGTGTGTGTGTGTGTGTGTGTGTGTGTGTGTGTGTGTGTGTGTGTGTGTGTGGATAAGAACAGAAAAGAGAGGGAATGATGCAGAGGCCCAATAGATGGAGATCCATTCTGTACTAAATCATGTATAAGCTCTGCAGGACAGAGTGGTGAGTGGGGGTGTTGAGTAGGTGATGCTCTGCAGTGTGTGGAGGTGTGTTAGGTTTCAGGTTTCAGGGGGAAAAAATCCCAATTTGTTGCTTTGATATCTGCTCAGCTCTCTTCGTTTATATAAAATGACGGTCCCCAAAACCGTAGTGACACTAAAACCTCCTATTGCGGTCTTGGGCTGCAGAACTTCCTCTGCCGCTTCTTCAGGCATCATTTACATAAATAACTCCTCAAATTTTTCTCAAGTTGTGGAAAAAAAGTCTGCATAGTAGAGAATTTACCAGCCACTGATGCAGACTACCTTCAGAGAGCTGAAAGGCTGCAAAGAAATCTGCAAGTCACAAAATGCTGCAATTCCACCTGGACAGTGAATCCATCCATTGACCTCTTCCTCCCAGTTGTCCCAGGACCTGGCCAACTGAACGCAGCCTCCAATCCAGGGTTCCAGCCAGGAGTCACAGGAAGGGCAAGCTCATTAATTATCTCTCCTTCTCTTCCTCCCTCCATCCTCCGATCACACCCTCACTTCATTACCAGCAAGGTTAATCCCCTCCTTATCTCCCAATGAGCCTCATTTTTCATGGCTCCCCGTCTACGACACCGTGTCCCTCCCAGCCTCCCTCGTCACTACTTCTCCACCCTCTCCTTTCCTTTCAGCTGTGCCTGTTTCTTCTTCTGCTTTTCTGTAGCTTCTTTTGCATCAGTCTCTCCTCTCCTCTCCTCTCCTCTCCTCTCCTCTCCTCTCCTCTCCTCTCCTCTCCTCTCCTCTCCTCTCCTCTCCTCTCCTCTCTTTTCCTCCTCATTCCTGTGCTTACCTTGAACAGGCTGGAGAGAGTAGATCTATTACAGCTTATCACTAAAGGACAGGCCAACGCTGCACGCCGGTGAAATATGGCCGCTGTCACAGCGGCTGCTGAACCCGGCCAGTGCGCAGAGCTCTTAGAGCTGTAAGGACAACGGAAGGGAGGGAAGTGGACAGTGGGAAAGAGGCACGGAAGCCAGTATCAGCCCCTTAATTCGAATTATTGAAAAGATTTTCGGCCTTGATGTCGACCATTTGACAGTGATTTGGCACACAATTAACCTTGTGTCCTGCTCCCTTTGGCCTCCCTCCTCACCCACTCTCTCTCTCTCTCGGCGCCATCCACACTCCGTGACATAGTATTGATTATGAACCAAGCGAGTTTAAAGATGTTTTATTGTACAACGGACACTCCCCGCTGTTGTATGCCAATTAAATTAGCTCTAACTCACCGACACCGATGCAGCGTGACAGGATGGGACTTTTAATTTTCACGTAAGTGAATAACTCAGGAAATGTTGCACTGGTTTGAACGGTCGTTGCCACAGTTCTCAGAACAACCACAACAAGGATCAATGTGCATTCAAGCCAGTGCAATGCAGCATCTGTCCAAAGCAGGATTTATCTTAAAAATAGGCTTAAAAGCATCTGTTCTGCAGATGCTTTACTGGCCATTTCACCTCAGGTTCCAGGTCACAGCACCAAGCATCGTAGTGCTGAACTAAAGACGTGAGGACTGAGGTGTAACGAGAACCGCCTGAGTAATTGAAAAGCTCCCGTGAAATGGGAATTAAACGTATATATTAGCATGACTGGAATGAAGAAAAACCTTTCTTCAAGCCTCTTTTGCAGTTAGCAGGAGAGACCTTGGGATGTGTTCACATGTGCTCTGGCAATGCAGGCAGAGTTGGGGGGCACACATGTCCTGCAGGGGGAGTAAAACACCTTGAAGTGACTGAAATCACAAAATAATTGATCGTTGCACATATTCCTGTTCTTCTGCATTGTTTATTTCTGCAAAATGACATCAGAGTTGAAAAGGAACAGAAATATAGCCAATCCGCTGTTAGAGTCGCCCGGATCAGGGCGAGGGGAGGACGAAGGTGTGTGAGCAGTGACGGTGAGGTGTCGTGGCGAGGTGAAGGCGTCTGCGTGCATCCCTGCGTCAGCAGAATTGTTCTTATCCAGGCTTTTCTGAGACTCTACCTCAGCACAAATGACATGGGACAAAAAAAACCCCTCAAGATGGACACGTGTGACAGCTCACGTGTGACACGTGTGACAGCTCAGAGACAGCGAGAATTTGCTGATGTGACATAGTTGTCACCATCAGAGTTGGAAAATACTAACGAGTACGAGCGCGATGGGTCTGGTTTTAATGCTTGATTAATTTTAGCCACAGTAACAATTTCAGGTCCTTTACCGCTCAAATAAAAGCATAAACTGGGTTTTGGGTTTGAGTTTTGTCATAATAGCTAACAATTCTGTCAGTTTTATCATAATCTAAAGCATCCCTGCATTTATGTGCATGACAGGGACTTTGGTGGAGAGCAAATCCTGGATTTGTTATTCAGAGCTCTTGAATCTGAAACACAGCTGCTACAGAAACAAAATTTAGCCGTTTTATTTGGTTATGTAAGAGTCCAAATTGCCCCTAGCAACGCGATTCTGCTGTTCTGAGGCAGCTTTTCCTGTCTGGGAGAGGGTGCAGATGTTGATTTTTATTTATTTTATTAAAAAAAGGTACACATCTGGGGCGGTCACAGATTGGCGGTGGTGATCCTGCCAGTGCACCACAGAAAAAAAGCCTGGGCTCGTGCACCGAGAGGAGCCCAGCGAGGGCTGCCGCGGCACGATTTCCCAGTGAGTCACGACACATCCGTGTAAAGGGCTTAACACAAGGTGGGAGGGGATCAGCGGCACCCCTGATGTTTGAGCTACACTCGCTTTGAAGCAGATGTGAGCATGTGTATTTAGCCAGTTAGCTTCTCCCTCTTTTTAATTCTCTTTTGCATGGCAGTGTGCAGATGCACCTCAAGAGTGCTAAACCCGACATCGGGCCTATTAATGGATCCTGATCAGCCTGCTGAAAATGAAGCTAATCTGTGGGGGGAAATAGGGCAACGATTAGCTACAGGTTTTTTTAAAATAACATCTCTTCATGCATATTGTAGCCTGGGTTAAAAAAAACTGTTGTAGGGGAAGACCATTACTTTTATTTCAGACAAGTCAGAAATAAAACCCTTTCATGTGGGCGGTTTACCTATGTGATTTATATCTCATTAACTACACGCCTCTACACTAATATAGCGCTGAATCTGGCTCAGTAACGCTCCTGCATCGCTGCAGCTCTCCTTGGTGCATGTAGGAGTTTCTGTAGACTGTAATGCGGGTCTGCACCTGCTGCAGATTCTCACCCAAGTCACCATTTCTCTTTTCACAGAAAAGAGCTAATATCTGTGCTCACAACCACAAACAACCACAGTCACAGTATCTTAAAACCGTGGTGCAGTGATTTTGCTCCATCCTGTATTTGAATACCTTTGGGGCAGTATGGTGTCGACATTTGAAGGTGTTTCACCCGAATTAGAGGTCCTGCATTTCTGTCAACACCTCATTCCATCTTTTGTTGGAATTATTCTGCTTCAACGGAATTTTCTTCCAGTATCTCTGTCAAACTGTGTTTCTGCAGACCAGAGTCAGTTAAACCGAATGTCTCTGCTCTTTTATAGACTATCGTTCGAGGGAACCGGCCACCCAAAGATGCATCCATCAATGGCCTTCTGGAGGAGTTTGACAACATCTCCGTGACCCGCTCCAATTCTCTGCGTAAGGAAAGTCCGCCCGGCCCCCATCAGGCAGGAGTCGGCTCCAAACCCCCTGGCAGTGGACACCCCAACGTCCCAGAGGAGAACGGCTTCAGTCATTACTACTCGCGCTACTCGTGTGACCTGGACACCTCCAGCAGGGACTTCTCTCTGGATCACAGCAGGCCGGGGCTCTCCATAGATGGAGACTGGGCGATCGGAAGACACTATCGATTCAGCAGGCAGAACGGTCACTCGTATCCCATCCGCAGCCCTTTCTACCCAGACGCCATGCCTCAGAAACTAGACTATGGCAAGCTGCCCCCCGACTATCACACATACCTGGAGAGCAAAGTGCGCTCAGCGGACGAGGTCGCGTCCACGGTGGGGAGTGGGGTCGGCTCCAGTGGGTACTATCGGGCGTCTGTGGGCGGCTCTTCCAGTCAGGATTACAGGGACACTTCGGTAGGAACTCCATCTCGTGCTTCCCTACACAGCGAGCAGATCAACTATCCAGACAGCGAGTGGAGCTATGGTGGCCTTCGGGACGAGTACGAAAAACGACCCAAGAGTTCGTACGTGACGCAGACGAGCCCCACGCCGGCAATAAGGCAGCGCTCCCGCTCGGGCTCTGGGTTGCAGGAGCCACACATTCCCTATGCAGCCAGTGGAGCTTTCAAGCACCCTCCACAAGCCCACCCATACAGCTCCTACACCTACCCTCGCCTCTCAGAGAGCCTCGCTAACTCCCAGACCATAGCCAAGGTGGGTCATTGCCTGAAATCCTAAAGCCCAGTGGTGGCTCCGGTGATCCTGATGCATTTTTAATAATGTATAAATCATATTTAAATCCTATTCTTCTATGATACAAGTTGCACCAACATTGGCCACATCAGGCAAACACTATGCCCATAATGAATCATAATATATAGCATATTTCTGTACCTTAGAACCAGATGTGTCAATGTGCCATGAAAAGTTATAATAATGCACAATAGGCATAAAGCGGAAGGATGGTTGTGGATGAAGGGATGAAAACAGGCATTCAGCGTGCAGGTGGCTGAGGGTTTGTCAACAGTGGTTAGCACTTGAGCCAACGTCAGGTTATCAGGCTGGAAAATGTGCCAGCGTCATCTGTTCGTGTTTGCTGTAACCCTGCCCTTTTTAAAATCCTGAACATCAGACTTTAAGATTACCAGATGATCCCAACCAGACTGTTTGGAGGACTGAATCGGGTTTAAATCCACTGTTTACTTTGGTCCGAGCTCAGCTTTGAGTGCTGCATTTGAATATTCGGATGAGTGAGTGGAGAAGCAGGAGAAACACAGCTTTCATGCATTAGTGACGCTGTATTTTACCCATCTGTCAGATGCGTATTCACTAAGTCTTCTGCAAGCTGCAGCTTCAAACAGAAATAGTTGACCAAAAACAGCAGAGATGAGGGAAAGAACAGTCAACCCATCGTCTCAGTTGATCCTACGCTATTCTGTGAGGCTTTCTGTGCACTAGTAAGTCCATTATAGAGGTGTGTGGCACAGCTCAGTGCCTCCTTCA
The DNA here is from genome assembly GCF_901000725.2 of Takifugu rubripes. Classification (NCBI taxonomy): domain Eukaryota; kingdom Metazoa; phylum Chordata; class Actinopteri; order Tetraodontiformes; family Tetraodontidae; genus Takifugu; species Takifugu rubripes. The sequence continues at coordinate 6,149,905 of NC_042300.1, read as the reverse complement.
CACATCGTGAGTCTAGAAGTTGAGAGGAGATGTGGGTTTGCTGATGTAGATCCCAGGGTGCCTTGATGAAAAACCATTTAACCTGCACGCGTCAGTAAATAGCCACCCCGAGAAAAAAACAACGCCGGGAGTGCAAGAGAAGCAGGGTTGGACTGATGCAGAAGGTCATTTTACATATGTCTCTCCTGCAAAGAGAGTTCTAAAGCATTTGTGAAACAGGCAGTCTGTGTTGGAATGCTAAGTGTTTATCATGTCCTGTGTGTGTTTGGTTTCTTTTTCCGTGATGCTTAGAAGTAGTGCGGCAGCTCTCGCAGAAAAAAACGAAGGAAAGCTGAAGAGAAACTATTCTTCCTGCCTCATGGACCTTGCAACAGACGCGCCTCGCTCACTCTCCATCTATTCTTCTTTTTTACTCATTCAGCCCACTCATACCGCGGAAGTAAATCCTTCTTTCTGTTGTTAGAAGCTGCTGGGAATGTAACCGCAGATCCGGCACACACACACTCGGCCACACGGATACGCGGGCACGCCGTGTTGTAAACACGCCCCCCCACCCCCCCGCGTGTGTTTCGGGCCGAGTGCGGCAGCTCTCGGTGACAAATTGATGTTGCGGCACTTTCCCTTTCTGCAGCCTTAGCATAAAACTGGCCGAACGATGTTCCACCGCGGAATTCAATTTCACAGTTGAGTTAGGTTGTTGATTACCCTGCCAAACTCAGATTAATGCGCGTTTAACCAACATGGATCAGGAGACCCTTGGCTGACAGCCAGCCAGCGGTGCCGGCCAACGATAGGGGGGCTCGGGGCTGGGCTGTCCCGGCAGCACCCCCCCCCCTCCACCTGCCGGAGAGTGATTGATTAAAACAGTCCACACCGTATTATTATACACCATCCTATCAGACTCCTTGTGCCTTGTCTATCTGTGAGTGTGCGCATGTGTGTGTGCGCGCACGTTTGTCTGAGTCTGTGTCACTTTGAGTGAATACAGAGAGAAAGTAAGATGGAGTCTGAAACAACAAAGAGGAGCTGTTTTTTTTTTAAAATTAATGATCTCTTAGAACAAAAGATACAGAGGAGAGCAGGAAAAGAATGCTGTTGATTTAGGCCATTTTCAGAGAGGCGTGGCCAAAGTCATTTCATTTCATTCCTCTGCTGGTCCTAACGTGGCTGATGAATGATGCAAATTCCTGTTTGATGCTCTACTTGGCATCTAGTAGAGTCTCCAGTGAGGATCATCTGTGCCCATTTGTTACAGCAGAACAGATTCCACCTTCATAAACTGAGAAAGGCAGAAATCAATATATTTGTTTCTTTTACTGCACATTCTTTAAGGTTTGCGCATCAGAGCTGTTATGACTCAGATGTGTTTGTACTTCTCACTCACAGTAATGAGCATTAGCGTTAACCCCCTTAACACACACACACACACACACACACACACACACTGGTGCAACATTGCCTGCAGTAAGATGTAAAATGGAAAAAGAAATGTTGGGAAGGTTGTTTCACACAACATTAATTGGGATGAAAACTTTCTGTCGGTATCGTTTGGCTTCGTTCCCGTGTGTTGGGAGGAAGTGGTGACACATCGACCAGCTTTGTTCGTGTCAGCATTTTCTTTCCTGCGGTTTCCAACCGTCATCTTGTTGCCCTCCCCAGGCTGATTACGAGCGTACGTTGCGCGACGGCAGCCCCCAGGTCACGGGCGGCGACACCTACCCGCGAGCACCTCTCAAGCAACCTCAGAGCCACGCCAAGCCCCCCGGCTACCCCCCGTTACATCTGCCCTACCCTCCTATGTTTCATCATTACAAACCTTCGCCCTACCACCACCTCCCGTCCCAGCCCAGTCCACCTTACACCCCCCAGGTACAGTATGCTAGTTTACCCTCATGATAGTTCATTAACATCCTGTCAGGATTTATGACGCCTTATGATCAGAAATAAGTACCATGTTCCCAAAGGACAGTAAAGGTCCTGTACATGTGTCTTGATCCCAGGGAGCCTACTCGCAGCCTTCATCACCTTACATCCCTCCGGGGGCCTACCCACCTCCATCCTGGGGGTCCAGCTCTGACACTCAGCCTTCTAGAGTCTCTCACGAGCAGTTCAGAGCTGCACTTCAGCTGGTGGTCAACCCAGGTAAGGAATCATTACTTCATTATTATTTATCATAAACTTTATGTCATGTTTGTAGCGTTCCTTCAAAGCTGAGCCCCCTCTGGATCTATCTGCAGGGGACCCCCGGGAATACCTGGACAGTTTCATCAAAATCGGTGAAGGCTCCACGGGGATCGTGTGCATCGCCAGCGAGAAACATAGCGGCAAACAGGTGGCCGTGAAGAAAATGGACCTGAGGAAGCAGCAGAGAAGGGAGCTGCTCTTCAACGAGGTGCAGAGGAACACAGAAACGGAATAATTGCACCTGGAAACAGCCAGAGTGAAGGGGAAAAGGACTCCATGCTTAAACAGAAAATAAAACTGTGCTTTAAATGAAAGATTTGTGAGGATAGGCCTGTTAATTAATAGAAAACGGAGAGGGAATCGTGTCTGTGCGTAGGATCGAAGGAAATACTGCACATCTCTGCATATTTACTGTGGCTAAATGAACACTGACGTGGGTGTTGAGTCAAGAGCTAATTTTCTCCATGTAATCCTATTAATTTCGGAATGTAACCCCTTTAAGCTTTATCCCCAGAACATGTTAGTGTAAGATGAGCTAAGCTACTAAATAATTTCACATGAGAATCTCTTGTTAAAAGTTTCTGCTTTTCTAATACCGGCACCTCAATTAGAAAACAAACCTCTTCATGTCCTCCTCTGTGTGTTTGTCCTTCAGGTGGTGATCATGAGGGACTACCATCATGAAAATGTGGTCGACATGTACAACAGCTACCTAGTGGGAGACGAGCTGTGGGTTGTCATGGAGTTCCTGGAGGGGGGGGCTCTCACAGACATTGTGACCCACACCAGGTAACAAAGGAGCATTTGCTGTTCTTTTTATTGGAAAAATTGATAGCAAATGTAGTAAACTTCAAAGCTTATTCCTCTCCAACTTTTCCCAATCGCCTCACTTGTGCATCACATGTGGAAGCTCTCGCCACATTGTTTCAGACTTACTTTGCAGTTGGTGTTTAATTACAGTCATTTGCGCGGAGTGTCAGCATTAGCAGCGCATAGTGTCGGATTCTAATAACACGCTTTGGTGAGGCTGAGTGCCGCTGTATCCATGAAGTATTTTAAGCAGTTTTCCTCACAGATGTTTGAGTGTTTCTGGGTTCAGTGTGTGTAACAGGGAGAGTTTCCGTGTGTGCATAAATGCTTTTAAACATGCTGACAGGTGCATCGGAAGCAGCACTTTCTGTAGTCCCATTTCAGTCCAACATCTCAGCCACACTTATGACTTGCTCAGCGTCACTGGGACCCAGCATATGTTGTTTGAAGCAGTTTTTTTTTCACCAGTTCTACGTGCACATGTGTTCATGCCTGTGAGTGTGTGTGAGTGAGAGAGATGGAGGGGTGGGAGAAAGAAAAAGGCAATAAAAGGTGAATTGTGTATGCATACCTGTTTATTTCTATTTGTCTCTGAGATTGTAAATGAAGGCAAATGTGCTGCCACTATTAATGAGGATGTGTGTGTGTGTGTGTGTGTGTGTGTGTGTGTGTGTGTGTGCCTCAGGTTTATCAGTTTGCAAATTTGTTACCTCCAGGCACGTTCTGTGCATCCAGCAGTCAGTTGTAGGGAAATGCCTTCATTAGCATACTTTTAATGCGCAGGCATCGCATATGCATGCCTGCATGTCAGCGAGACCTTATTTATGCGCATGTACCGTACGTGCACACGCGACCTCGGATGAGCAGCTGGGCCTCGATGTTAATGTTCAGCAGAGCCGTGAATTCCTGTGCGAGCTCAGTCGGATGCGCTGCATTACCCCATCGCTCCATATGGGACCGCCTGCGCTGGGCATCAAAGCTGCAGCTGCTGCAGGCTAACGGGGAGGTTCGCCTCCATCTAAACTGCAGAGCAATAAAGCAGACTGTAGCATCGGAAACCATATTAACACTCAAATGAAAATGAAAAAAATTATTTTTGCATCTTTTCTCTCGGATTGTCTGGTTCTTTGATACCATGGAACGTCTGAATGGTACTGGGAGAAAATAAATGTATAAACCAGTCGTCTCTCTGCTTTTAAGCGTGCTTGTTGCTGCGTTTGTTCTGACAGGATGAACGAGGAGCAGATCGCCACTGTGTGTTTGTCGGTGCTCAAGGCTCTGTCCTACCTGCATATGCAGGGCGTCATACACAGGGACATAAAGAGCGACTCCATTCTCCTGACTAGTGATGGCAGGGTAAGTCCATGTGGGGTTTTTTCACACACACAAACATTCACTCACACTTGCACACAAACACACACTTGCTAACCTTTTTCCCAAGTCCACTTGTCAACAGCCTTCGCCAGAGTCATTGGCATCAATTACCATTTGTTCCATAGTAATTAAATCTAGCCTAATGCCTCCTAACAAGCTGAGAATATAAGATTAATTAAAGGAAAATGAGCCTCTAATACAGGAGATTAGTGTCTTCTATAAGAGTTCTTCATCAGGATGGTTCACTGCATCTTTGACCCCAAACGGTGTTTCTGAAGCAGCTCTGTTGTGATGGAGACAAAATCTGTTCTGCATTTGCAGATAAAGCTGTCAGACTTTGGCTTTTGTGCCCAAGTTTCCAAAGAGGTGCCCAAGAGGAAATCCCTTGTGGGCACACCCTACTGGATGGCTCCGGAGGTCATTTCCAGGCTACCATACGGCACAGAGGTGAGGGATACAGTGAGGGGTATTTTTAAAAACCTGCTGCTTTTCCGTTGCCCTGCAGCTGTCTGGAGTCACCTCTGTTTGCTTCCAGGTGGATATCTGGTCTCTGGGCATCATGGTGATCGAGATGGTGGATGGAGAGCCCCCTTACTTTAATGAGCCCCCTTTACAGGCCATGAGGCGGATACGAGACAACCTGCCCCCCAGGTTAAAAGAGTCTCACAAGGTAAAACCTGAAGTTGATTCTAAATACAAAATAGTTGTAAATAAGTTAAAATCGTGACCGTTTTCTCATTCACACAACTTAAAGTAATTCCACTTGCGGCGTTCTTCTTAGAAATGAGGTTTTTTTAGTGACTTCTTTCTTCTGTCTCTAAATCAGTCAAGCAGAGCTTGTGTCACTGCCGCTCAACCCAGTTTGGCTTACAGACCCCCCTGTCAGCCTCTTTGTGCATCACTGGCAAAACACTGCTGTCATTTAGCCAACATGATCCTAGTTACAATGCTAACATGCTAATTTCAGAACAATGCACTCTGTGTTTCTCTCTTTAAATCACCTGTCTCTGCTTGTAAACCTGATTCAACCTTGTTCCACTCCTCAGGTCTCCTCTGTCTTGCGATCTTTCCTGGACCGGATGCTTGTGCGGGAACCCTCACAGAGAGCCACCGCCCAGGATCTCCTCCAGCACCCGTTCCTCAAGATGTCTGGACCGCCCTCCTGTATCGTCCCCCTCATGAGACACTATCGCCACCGTTGAACCTGTTGGCCCAGACTTCTGTCCTCGTTTCCACTGTAAACACACACAAATACACACGCCGCCGGGGTGACACTGCCCTCACCCAGCCAAAGCACCCTGCTACTCAGCGGCGGGCCCCCAAATCTCACCTGTAACCGTGAAGTAGATTAGTTACATGAGTATCGAAGGAAAACATGTTCAAAACAGAGAAAATTAAATACATGGAGAAATTAGCCGGAGCAGAGGAGTCCACTGTGCAATAGGGACTTCCAGTAGGGGGGCTGAGCCGCTCTCTACCATCTCCAACTTCATGTTGAACTCCAATAGCCATCAGCAAGAGCTGCAGAGGGGCTGCAGACAGGTTCGGGGGGACCGTGGCGCCTCCTGGTGAGAGTGGCGGAAACAGACGGGGCCCTGACTGACAGAGCCCAGCTTACCTGTGTCTCCCTTCTCACAGCTAAAATGTATTTTAGAGAAAACTTGTACAGTTTTGATAATTTGCAGTATTTTATCGTGTCGTAACCATTGTGATATGAGCAGTATTGACTAGCGTTTCTGAAGAGATCTTTCCTACTGTTTATAGTCCAGTTTTTGCTTAAAGATACAAGAGATATCCCAAATAAACCCACCATAACTGTTACTAAAAATGCTAAATATATTTATTATCTTGCATTTCTAGAGAGAACTTCCATTAAATGTTGGGAAAAAAGGGTAATGTCAGAATTTTGTATGACATTTTAAAGTATTTATTTATTTATTGGACCGGAAGGTTTATTTTTTGGTAGTGTGGCCTTTTGTGTTTCTTTTCATTCACATGTCTACAAGTGCATTGGCAGTGGCATCACCCGAGCAATACTCCAATGCTGTTTATGAGAACACACAACCCTGTATTTATGATACTATAATGCATTTAAATGTAGCACAGTTTGAGTGTTTAAAAAAAAAAAAAGACAGAATTTCTTCCATGGATACCAGTTTCTTTTCTGTTTGGAGCTACTGATATAGAAGTGTTTGTATTTTGCACACCTTTTCTGTCGTCCTCTCACCCCTTATCCCACCTCACACACACACACACACACACACACACACACACACACACACACACACACACACACACACACACACACACACACACACATTTCCTGTCACTGGTGCTTTGCCGCCATTGTCATCTCCAGTCAGATGGAGGGACACCGTAATCCTTCTCACTGCATTGTTCTTACCCATCATCCACTGTGATCTGTAAATATGAATCCGTGTGTGTGTGTGTGTGTGTGTGTATGTGTGTGTGTGTGTGTTGTTGGTGAGTGTGTGACAAAATGCTGTGTGTGTGTCCTGAATAACGCTTGTGTTGGCCTGTACAGTGATAATGCACGTTTATTATCGGTGAAGCTGGTTTTAATTAAAAAAAAAAACATCCATAAAATCATTGAGTTATGTTGCATGGATTTTTCCCTTCATCACTCCACTTTTTTCCTGATTTTTCGGGGAGTCTTCCGTTCTCATTTCCATCTAATTCCACCCAAACTTCACCTCCGTGCAGAGGAGCATGGAGTCGTGTCCCTGCATCCCTTTCACCATAATATATGAGGTTATTTGGTCTTCTCTCCTCTCAGCCATTTCCCTCTGAAACACTATAATAGAGTATTGATTCAGCTCAGACAGAGAATGGTGCATCTCACTCGGAGGAAGATTCTTCTTGCCGGGGGCCCAGTAAATAAAAGCACAAGCAGTGATGCCGCTGGGCCGAGGCTACAGTCTCAAGAGTTATTATTTAACGGGGCAACACATCTGTATTTTCTAAAGGAAATTGCTACTACATGTCATTGGAGTTGCAGCTTGAATGAATCTGTGCTTGTACATCAACACCAGACAAACGAGAGCCAATCCAGTAGATTTTTACTGTTTCTTCTAACTTCTTTATATTTTCTGTGGATCTTTCAGGTGGGTTTTTGACCATCAACAGGTTATATCATATATAAAGATATCAGCAAGTGAGATGAAAACATTGTGAAAGGAACAGGAATAAAATATGAGTTTCTATCTGAGCGTTTATAGTCATGTATGTCCTACTTACCTGGATTACGTAACATCCTGCTTGTACACTTGTGTCTCATTTCCGTTACGAACACGCCGGTTTTAGAGATGGAAGTGAAATAAACTACACATTTGAACATATATTGGTGAATAATATAGAACGGGAGTTTTATAACGGAGTGTGAAAAAAAACCTTAATAAACTGGAGAAGTCAACTTGAAGTCCGCGTGCCCGAACAGGTAACTCCCGGTATGAATGTTTGGAATTCAAGGCTGGAATATTTGCTTGGTGCTTGTTTGCTGCGGGATTATTCCTGGATATTCCTTTCGGTTCTTCATGAGGCCAGAGATGATCGGACTGACGGACACGCTCGACACCAAACCCAATCCGCGGATCCTTGAAAATTTCACCAACAAAGTGTTGGATTGCAGTACCTCTCGTGTGTCACTGCCAATCCGCGTGTTCTTTAAATGAAGACTTCAAGTAAACAAATGTCAATTTCAAAATGTATTTAGCAAACAGATGTATTTAGCAAACAGATGTATTTAGCAAACAGATGTATTTAGCAAACAGAATCAATTCAAGATACAAATATTACAGAGCTCTGGGCCAGTTCATAACCCTAGCAACAACAAAGTCAATTGTCAGGGCATGAAGTCTGACGACCTAACTATCCCTTGACCCAGTCTTATATAGAAAGATATATGTAAATTATTGATGCTAATTCAGTCCAATCCAGTCCTTCTTCTTGGATGACCTCATCTTCTTCTTCCAGCCTCCTTTGGTGTTGGTGTGGTCCTTCTTGTCCATTATCTTCTCCAGATGGCCAGGTCCGAAGTCATATTCCTGCCAAGGAACTTATCAACACCAGTAAACTACGTTGTCATGTTTTACGATGGGGATCTACCCTTTCCTGTCTGGCTGGCTCCAACTGTCTGACCAGTCTTCAGGTCAAGGAAGGGTCAACTGACTTGCTTTTGTGTATTCCTACTAAAGAGTATATAGTATTCTTAACTTCTAAACTAACTGTAACATAAAACAAAACATATAGTATAACACATGCTAATAGGATAAAAGATGCTAACAAGATAAAATATTTCTCTTCAAAAGTAAGAAGAAAACCAGCGTCCTTTATTTGAACTGATCCATCCTCGTCTGTGGATGTTTGGGTTTGCTGCAGCCTCTGCACAGGTATTTCATTCTGACGTGTTTGTAGACAGATGTGCATTCCAACCTGAATCCGTTCCTCAGTGTTGTCTTGTGTTTTCTGATTGTCTCCTATAAATTCTTTTTTGTTTTGTATTTTTTGTCTTCTTTTAAAATGAAATAATGGAGTGTGTTTTAATCCCACTATTCTTTGTCAATTGCAATGCAATTCAACTATATTCTGGATTTTCGTGAGTGAAGGAGCTTCTGAGATTGCTTGAATATGCTTAAATCTTGCTCTTCTTTGCTTCTTTTGGGATGGAGGTAAGAACCTTCTCTCAGATATCCCAACCTTTTTGTATTTTCGCTTTCAAATCAAATCAATCTTTATTTATATAGCGCCTTTTACAATCAAAATTGTTTCAAGGCACTTTCCAGAATCCCAGGGCCTAACCCCAGACAAGCAACAGTGGCAAGGAAAAACTCCCCTTTAACAGGAAGAAACCTTGAGCAGGACCAGGCTCATGTAGGGGGACCCTCCTGCTGATGGCCGGCTGGGTAGAGAGAGAGGGAGAAGGAGAAGGAGAAGGAGAGGGAGAAGGAGCAGGAGAAGGAGAGGGAGAGGGAGAAGGAGAAGAAGGAGAGGGAGAAGGAGCAGGGAAGGAGAGGGAGAAGGAGAGGGAGAAGGAGCAGGGAAGGAGAGGGAGAAGGAGAGGGAGAAGGAGCAGGGAAGGAGAAGGAGAAGGAGAGGGAGAAGGAGCAGGGAAGGAGAAGGAGAAGGAGAGGGAGAAGGAGCAGGGAAGGAGAAGGAGAAGGAGAGGGAGAAGGAGCAGGGAAGGAGAAGGAGAGGGAGAAGGAGAGGGAGAAGGGGAAGGAGAGGGAGAAGGGGAAGGAGAGGGAGAAGGAGAAGGAGAGGGAGAAGGAGAGGGAGAGGGAGAAGGAGCAGGGAAGGAGCAGGAGAAGGAGAGGGAGAAGGAGCAGGGAAGGAGCAGGAGAAGGAGAAGGAGAGGGAGAAGGAGAAGGAGCAGGGAAGGAGAAGGAGAGGGAAAGGGAGAGGGAGAAGGAGCAGGGAAGGAGCAGGAGAAGGACAGGGAGAGGTTTGATTCCGTCCTCTCGATTCCTCTGTGCTGCACTCTTTATAGTTTGGTCAAACATCTTTCAGATGATTAGAAAATGTGCCTGATTGATTTGTTGGGTTTGGCTGTAGTTTTATTTTTGCTTTGTTCTCTTGCCTTACATTGTTTGGAAAGACACACCAACTTCTATTAGAAACAATTTGAAGAACATCTTGATGTTGAGGGGGTCTAATGTGCCACAATCTTTTCAAAAAAGTGAATTCTATCATGTTATATCAATAAAACAATGAAATATATGAATTAAATTATACTTAAAGCACTGAAGTCGTCATCAGTATCACCTTTATTTGAAGCAGTATCCACAGATTTGCAATGAATTTTAAGGTTTGGAAAACGTTGTTGCTCTTACATGTGGGGATGTTTTTAGGCTCTCAGGCTGCACAGCTCTGATAGAGTGAACTTGAATCTGTGTTTGTTGGGAGTAGATCCATTCGTCTGTTCTTATCTGTGGCAACTGCAGTGAAGCAGATTCCTAATCTAAAGCGCCTATCTCGTGTCTTGACTTGACTTTCCACGCCAGAATATTTGTCCGGGTTCATTTTCAACAGAGAGTAAAAGAGGACCAACCCAGACTGATGCGCCATGTCTACGGATGATGTATGCCGTCCACACTGTCGACGCTGGCGCTCTATTTCTTTTCAGTCAGACCTGCTCATATTGCTTTTCCTTCGAAGACTCTGACTCAAAATCAATGCCTCCAAGTATCTGCAGAGTAAATTTGTGATCATCTCTAATCCAGTCACAGTAGGATTTATGTAATTGAAATAAGCCAAACCTCAGAAGAGATGACTCCAGGTGATTTTATTTCAGTGAACAGAGCACAAAATTGCATTGGCAGAGTTTTATGCATAGACTTTGATTTAGAAAATAATCTTTTTTTACGTTTTTTTTCATTGAATAAGCAATTTGCATGAGTCGTCTTGGCGTGACATTCCTAAATTCTTCACAATGTATCACAGATTGACATACATTTTGTTTTCTTTTTTTGGGGTTCCATTGAGTAGTTGACACTGCACAGACCACCGTGAGACACTATGGATGAAATAAAGTGGGGATCAAAAACAAGCAGATGCAGAAACAGCAACCAGTTTAAAGAGTTCGGCAGCAGAACCACAGAGAAGTCTGCAACAATTGGACAATCTATAGGCGATCCGACAGAAAGAAATATTCCCCAGATTGTTTTCCAGAAATCGAAGCAAATCTTTCAGACTGGAACTACTGGAATGCATGTCTAATGTAGGCCACTAAAAGTGAAACGTGTAAGATAATTCCGTCATTGCAGGTGCCCAAATTTTGATGCTTTGTGCTTCCGAGATTTCCAACATTGGGCGACCTGAAAAAGACTGAAGTATCTTACATATGGCTCCTTTAGAGGTTAAATCAGCAGTCAGGTCTTTTAGATTTCAGTAAGTTTTCCTTTCATCACTGCTGTCTCATTAACTTCCAGAGGTTCCAACTGATTTAGGCTGCACATAATCAGGGATTCAGTCTGTGGTTTGGCCCTTTTCCTCAGTGGGCCACGGACATCCATGAAGCCAGTCTTTAGTCAGGATATCGTAAGGAGCCGCCGTCCTGCAGACTTACATGTTCTTGTACATGGAGCGGTCTCTGGGGAGCTGGGGCTGGCTCGCTGTCATTTTTAGGTGAAAGTGATAGACGGTCAGTGTGATTACAATGATGAGGGCTAGAATGAAGCCCAGGATGAGCGGGAGGGTCTCTTCCAGGCGCTCCCGCTGATCAGTGATACACTTGTAGGCTGTGTAAGGAGGCAGAAATGAAGAGTCAGCATAATCAGGGGAGAGAGTGACATCATCTGTTTAGAATGCAGCAGCTCGGTCAACTCTTGAACCAATTCACTGATTCATCTATCACTTTTTATGCTTAACATGCACATGTTTATCACGTGTTTGAGCGATGGAGCTCATCTACAGTAACAACAATATGCTTCACAGTATGTGGTTAAAAGTTGTTTTTTCTCCCTGTGAATGGTGCTATAATGTACCCTATAGAGGAAGTGCAGTGAAGCATAGCGCAGCCCCGTTTACAGCGGCTCAGAGTAAATGATTCTGCCAAGGTGATTGGCTTCAGAGGATGGACAGGTGCAGGGAGGAGGTCTATAAAAGCCGCATGGACGGTGAAGATAACTGCGCCCATAAACTCCTAATAACCGTCTTTTTCTCTGTGTCTTTGCACGTCTCTGCAGCCACATATATTCTCAAGCCGCAGTAACAACTGTCAGGTGTAAAGACGAGACGGGAGCTGTGATTTTTATTCGGGTCAAGTGATTAGAAAACCGCAGCAAACCCCCTTAGCAATGAGATTCTTACGTTCACTGAACACAAAGTCAGAGGCGATGTCGAAGGGCTGGATCTGGACGTCGTACATGGACATGGTGATGCCCTTCTGGTGGTCACTGGAAATGAGGGTAAAGGTCTGCTGCGCTTGGCACACGAACGAGTGCCCAGCAGGGGTCACGAGGGCTGACAGGCGGTGGGTGGTGGCTGTGTGCTTCCCAGCTGGAGAAACGGGATGAGTCATGAAGGAACATGGAGGTTTATTTGTGTGTCTGTACATACATCTGGCCGGACATCACATGTTGATTGGGGATTTTTAACCAGTTCTATGGGGACATTTTGAATGGTCTACACAACTGTAAAAGGTTGTGTGTGTGAAAATGAGACTGGCGAGGGTTGGGTGCAGGGCACGCCTCGGATTTCTCATTATTTTCACCATGTAATCATAATGTTAAAATAATTCTCTGAAAAATAAATGGCTGCCCATCTACTGTACACGGGCTCGGCGGGGCACTCACGGTTGTATGCGTTGATGAAATGAGACGTCTCCGAGGTGTCGTAGATGAACTGGACCTTGCTAATCTTCCACACCTCGGTGCCTTTGTCAGGAAACTCCTGCAACACAGACCCACAGAGAGGCGTCACTGGAACTCTCCCACTGCGGGGAGGTCAAACGGGCCTGCAACAAATTCCACTGTGGAAATGTCAGAAAAATGTTGGTGTCATACTGTTCAGTGTGGTGAAAAATTGTGACTCTGGTTTATTTATGACGTAGATTTCCCCGGTGCGTTCGGCTACCTTAGAGAAGAAGATGCGCAGACTGTAGGCTTTATTCTTCCAGGTGATGTGGATCTCTGACTCGCTGCTGTCGCAGTTGCCTTCAATTTCTGCACTCCGAGGCAGCGTAAATGACGCCTGTTCTGTGATAAGCTGTAAAAAAAAATTTAAAAAATAATTAATCAATCGAGTAAAGGGACGGGATGACGAAATGACGCTTATTTTGACACCACTTTAACGGAGGAGGTTATAATCGTTTTTTTTAAAACAGATGGGATTGTTTGTGTCATAGACGCAGTAATTGAAATAAACTAACAGCTATTTTAAAAATGTAGTCTCCTATGGTAAAACATGTGGAATGAGTGTATTGCGAAAATCTAATTTTAAAAAGAGGGGATATTTCACTTTGATCCACGTTTAAATGCCCCCGCCCCGAAAGCATTTAAACCCCGCTAATTCTTTCTGTGTGCGTATCAGGCACGTTTGCCAAAACTGCATTTCCTGCAAGTATCTGCATGTCTGTCAGGGGATTCCTTACATCTATCCCATTGAGAGCAAGCACGTCATATGGTACGAGGAATCTCACGGCGAACTCCACCATCAGACATGTGGTGCCGTTCTCCCGCACCGCGAAGATGGCTTTGTCCGGGTTGTTGGACAGTCCGGACAGGTTCTCGCCCTCCTGCTCCGCCAGCACCAGGGACAACGCCAGAACACCTGACCGCAGATCAGAGTGGGAAAGAGACGCTTAAGGATCTCAATGAAATATGCAGAATCAGCAAAAACGGAGTTCAGATACATTATAAAAGGGATCTGCTGTATCGGCGGAACAACGACGCGCGCTGCAACCAGAAGGTGTCCAGATCATCTCTGGAACCACTTTTGTCCCCATCTTGGCTAAAATTACAGCCCACACGGTTAAAGGACGCGCTGTCACGACCACACACGGCAGAAGTTGCGCACTCACGCAAATTGGCTCACACTCACCGCAGCGAGTATAGTCACGACGCACAAAGGCGCACTTACCAAACACGGCAAGCGGCAAAAGTCGGACGCCAAAACCAAGCCGTCCCATTGCTCCCAGCGTCCCCAGTTGTCCAGATAGGGTGGCAAAGTGACTGGGCAGCCCGAACCCGCGAAGCGAAAGAGGGGCACAGAGAAGAGGTGGTAAAGAAGGGAAAGAGAGAGAGAGGGAGAGAGAGAAAGGAGGGACGCCTTTCCTCAGCGCCCAGGAGTCACGCTCAGATCATCGTGAATGCTGCACAAAGCCTCCAGGTTGGACGTGAGATCCGCTGATCGGTGCAGCCGGTTCCGGACGGATCTGTTCACCTCTGGCTCGAAGACTGAGTCAGCCGATTTAGTGATTCTCCACAGAGAAATGAAAGGGAACCTCAAGAGCAGACTATCTTTTTATTTTAAAGATGATCTGTTACCCGCGGAGGGCTGCAGACTCCGCGTCCACGGCAGAAACATTAAACTGGGCTGAAATGATGCAGGTCTCGCTGGAAACCCCGGCACCCCCTCCTCCCACGACCCCCTCCCTCACTCAGGAGCTCCTCTTCTGCGAGCATGCGGCTCAGCTGCACGTAGAGAGCTAAAATCTCTTCAATGTGAACCATTATCATTGTAAACATTTATAACTTGCAACATACATTTCGTTGATACTAGAGGCAGTTTGCTGGATAATTGGTCTCTTTAAATACCAAATCCAATTTTTACCCACCAACAAAAGCATTTTACCTCACCGCTGACCAGAGCAGCGCGAATAGCTTTTTTAAAATCTTTGCTTAATAAGCGGAAACAGTAATGTAAAAATGTAATTTTCACACAGACACTATTGCTGATTTCTATAGATAGGTTTTATTTTTTGTAGAATTTGGTGCGCTATACATGTAAAATGCTGACAAAGTTAAACGTGTGAGACACAAAACGTCACTTTCACCTTGCGTGTAACTCCACCCTCTGCAGAAAAAGTCACTTTATATAAACTGCAGGACACAAAAGCAAGTTCGATTTTGCGTGCTGGTGCTGCGGTGCAAGTTGAAGGATTCTTGATTTGATGCTGAACCTATTTGGTAGTTTCAAATGAAAATTGTTCTGAAAAAGTTTGCGGGACGGATGCGGTAGAACGTTGAGACGCGCGGTGGACTAGTGTGGCATGATGTTAACCACATTTACACACTTTTTACTGTGTTTTTAAAAGTTTTGGGTCCTCGAATGGAAGTCAAACTCGCACATGACGGAGCTGATGCTGTCGATGCTGTGTTTACTGCCCACCTGGGGATGCGTTATGTCGCGAGGAAACGTTTCTGACCGCGGCATGCGCCCTGGAGCCATCATGGGCTCCCCCTCCAACAATTTCTCAGGCTTTCTAAACTCGGGGGAAGTAAATCGGCGGAAAAGTTTGTCGCTTAGCGCTGAAAAAGTTGTGGTTGATGCGGCGGCAGTTGGCGCGACCGTCGGATGAGCTCCATCCATGCTGGGAGACGCTTCGCGCCTCTTTACTGTTTTGGATTTACGCGCAGGGTCCAGCGTGCGCTCCTGGGGGGCAGGGCTGAGGAAGCTAGTTGGCAGACTGCATCTTTTCTGATAGTAGCTGTCGTGAAACCTGCGCCCGCCGCAGTCTGGCATTTTTGTTATTTCCCTTACCTTTTCACTAATGGGGGTCATTAAAATGGTCAGCGGAGACGGTGCAGCGAGTACAGAAGTGTCTTTATTGGTTTGGGGTGAAAAGAAAAACTGTTTTTGAGCTTCACAGTTTTGACTGGGAGGGGGGAGATGATCGTCAGATGCGGTCCTGCTTTGAGCAGTTTTAAGGAACTTTGGGGGAGGATCAGAGGACTGCGGTGGGTTTTTAGGGGTTAGGACTCCGGAAAAGTCCAGCTCCCGAGCAGGGAAAGAGGATGAGCCCTTCTCTGTTTCAGACTCTTCTATAGAGCCCATCGGTGGCAGCATGCTCTGTTTTTTTCGAAGCCTGTGTTGCAGAAAACAGTTGTGAGCTTTTTGCAGCGTTTCGCCATCACTCGTTTGAAGCAGCTCGAGTTTGTTCACTAAATGTCCGACGTCCCTGTCGAACTTGTCACTCCCATCAGTCGTATCCAGGCGCTGTTGCGGAGCTCCTTGGCTGTCTCTCTCGGCCACACTGCTTTTTCTGGAGGCGCTCTTTAGCGCACAGATGCACTCGGCATGTCCCAGAAAGTGCGCAACTTTCACCGCCGAGTTGCCGACTTTATTCTGCCGGTCTAACTGAAGACCCAGCCTCTTGAAAGCCTTCACCAGAAATTCAACTACCGGTGCTTGACCTGTTACCACCGCGTACATTAATGCAGTATTTCCCCAGGTGTCTACAATCTCCGGGTCAGCATTGTTTCGGACCAGTATCTTCACGGCGTCCAGATAGCCGTTCTCACACGCGTAACTGAGCGCGGTGCGCCCGTTCCCGTCCTGGCGGTTCACACTGGCTCCTCGCTGAAGCAAAAGTTCCACAAATTTGCACCGAATGTGACTTTCTGGTAGCAGAATGGAGGAGATCAGAGGGGTCTGGGCGTCTTCTGTTTTGGAGTCAACAATTTCCCCATCAAGCGCATCCAGAACGAACCGGGCGAGGTGGAGTTTGTCTTTAGACATCGCATCCAGGAGGATCTTGATGCCTGTCCGTCCACCAGACTTTTTCTCCCTGTGCATGATGCGAAACGTAAATCCTGCCAGAAAAACGGCCCAAACCCGGGCTTTATACTGCTGGGGAGTTGCTGGGCAACGCAGGCACAATGATGGCGCTTTGTTCATCCTTTTAAAGAAAACCCTTGATTTATAATAACAATTAACAGGCTTTGGCGGCAGAGCCGAGTGTTTTTAGAGGGGACACGGCGCATGAATTCATTCTGCACTCGCTGATTGTGGTGAGACTGCAGCCGTCATTGTCTTTGAAATGAGTGCGGGGGTGTTCCGAGCGCCTCCTCTGATCACCGTGACACTTTGAATGCAAAATAATTAGCTCTCAGCAGATCTGGACTGGAGAGAATAGAGTAATGTTTAATCAAGCCCATTTGTTATGTTGCTAATGGACGTTACCACTTTATTCCCATATTCTTTATCATATAACTGGAAAAATCAAACAAAATGAGCCACACAGCTTCCCATTTTACACCTGATTTATTGATACACATACTATAAAACAGTATTAAAGGAGCTTGATAACAACAGTATTTTTCATTGCTTTTTAAGTTCAACAATACAATATAAATACAAAAAAAACGCACACAGAATGGTTCTGACAAGCAACAGTTGAAATAAAAACAAAGGAAACAGCAAAGAAACTGAGAAAATCAAATCCGTGATGTCGCTCTGCAAAAATAATTCGACTTTGTTTTGACAAACTAGATAGCCAAAGGTTACATGTAGTCACACAACAGAAACATTCAACTAGTGCAAAAAAGCCTCTAACGAACAGTAATCTTAAACTACACGTTATATCTAATATATATTTTCAATTATTTATGTATATTTGTATAAATAACCCCTTAGTTTGGCATCTTCTCATTCATAAAATTATCTGAACTTCCTAACAGACACTAAGTGGCACATTTATAAATGGATTAAAATTTCAAAGCACTTTTACTTGTTTATCTCTGCAGTAGATATGTGGTGAGAGCTTTATACTGTGTGTGGTGCAGCGAGGGCGGACTGAACAACAAAACCTGCAGTGGCAGAAGGAAAAAAAAAAAAAGAATCCCACAAGCCCTTGAAATACAGAGGACAATTGGTCAAAAACTAATGGAAACTACATACATTCCAGTATATACAAAACATCCCATCTACCCTTTGTGTGTTACAGCAGGGAAAAAAACAAATGTGAAAACAAAATTGGACAAAATGTGACTTGTCTTTTTTTTTTTATTGGTGCACCAAACAAAGTAAATAATCATATGTGCACAATTACAAGAGCATCCACAGGATTATATACTTTCAAGTAACAATTCTTTGCAGTGGCCTTTAAGTCCTGGAGAGCTGCAACCATTGATGCGTCCTACAACCGTCTATACGGGGAACCTGTTTGGTTTTGTCCGAAGCACCTGTGCGGCAGCTACATCCTGCGTTTTTGTGTTAAATGATAATTGTCACATAAATTGGGCTGATCCCACCCGCCTACAAAGGCCAGCAGGGAAATGATGAGGATTACAAGCTGAGCGTGCAGTCAAGAAGCTATTAAGGGAACACTTCACTTCAACAATGCATCAACGAGCGGAGACCTGACGGCTCTGATCCGTCTGCTCAGGTTTTGAACTGACTGCGAAAGCAGTGAAGAAATTTAACAGCAGATTTGATGTTTTACCAGTAAATACTTTACAAATTGGTTTTTTTGTTGTTAATGATGCAGAGTTTAAAACACATGAACTTGCCCTCTTTAATTAGATCATTTCTGTGTTGCAACTACTCGGGATGCAAACAAATATCACATTAAATCTTAAAGAATTTTATAGTTCTACTCTTTTTGACACATTAAACATTAGGCAATTTTGTTTGGATTTCCTTTTGCATAGTACACAAGAATATAGGTTAAAAAGTAGAAAATCTTGAGTTTGCAGGCTTGAGCTTGCAATAATTGAGCAAAAGTAATAGATTAAAAATATATATTAAATTGTTTCAACATAAAAGACTGAGTTTAAAATTTTCAGTAACTTCTCAGTCATTAAAATAAAACAGCAGGGAAATAAGAAAATAATATTGAATGTGAACATGAATCTAATGTGATCCCTTTATAGTCTCCTGACTCAGAAAGCCTGTTGACAGAGGGCTGTAACAATAAGACATCTTGTCAACTTTGCATTGTAGAAATGGGTGACTCACAATTTGTCACTCTTACAGTTTTTTTTTTAAATACATTCTTACTGAAAGAGAGAACCTAGAGTAGTGCACTGCTACATTTCTGACATGAACTTGTTATGATCACCTATCAAGTGCCTGGGCCAGGACCGCTGTGGCATACAGTGTAATTCACAAAATAATCATTGTGCTGCATTGACATAAAATCTTTTAAATATGCGTCACTTAAACCCACCGCTTCTGCAGCAGGTAGCTGGATAATAATTAAAAAGACAAAACTTGTGAGTTTTGTGTCCTCAGTAGCTACAGAACTTTGTCAGTGATGGGGAGAAACATAGTTTGCTGCCTAAACTCTTTCAATTCATTTGAAAGTCTGACTGCCAGTGGTATCAGCCTAGTGGGTGGAGTGATGTGTGCAGCAGCTGGGTGGTGGTACGGTTGACATGTGTGTTTGTGTGTTTGTGTGTGGAAATAAAAAAGAAATGTGGATTGTGGTCATGCGACAGGGTTATGGGGGAGTCCGTGTTGTTTCTGCAGCTGCTTGTGTGAGGGGTGGCGTGTGTCCGTCTCAGTCTTTCACACCACTGTGGCAGGTCTGCGGTCCATCTCCTCCTCCAACTTCACCATCTGCTGCATGTCCTTGGCCTTGGAGAAGATGAGAGTGGTCAGGTGAGGCTCAGTTCCCTACCGAGGCATCTTACCCCAAATTTCCACCACATGTGATGGGCTGGCGATGGGAGCTGTTGGCTGACTTGCTGATTGATATAGTTTAATGGTTTTTGCTTTGCTTAAGGACCGAGTGGTCAGGCCAGTTTCATGTTTTTTGTGCACTTTGGTCAGAACTGCTTGTGCTGTGAATGCAGGTGGAAATCTGGGGTTGTAGTTGCATGGAATGTACTCATTTTGTAAAAAACCTGTCAAAATTCAGCTCATTCACAAGAAATTGCACCTTTTTGTAACACACCGGTAGTGATTCCTTGCAGGCAACATCGACCACATGCTTGATAGAAGTAACTGATGAGTAACAAAATCTCTGCAGTGTGTGACATCATGTAGTATAAAAGCAAATGATGATGATCTGGAGTGAAGGTGGGGTGGGATCTGGCTCTTTCTGTTTAGTAATAGTGTTTCAGTCATGGTAATAAATGACTCAGTGCTCACATCCTGAGCCGCAGACAACAAATGTGCAAATGGGATTTGACAATGAATCACTTACCGTTTTTATTCTAACAATCTTATGCAAAGCCCTGATGTTTGCTGTTCTTCCAGTGTTTAGCTGTGAGTCATTTCAAGACTGCTCATTATAGTAGAAAATTAAATATCACGGAACTGTGCAGTCAAACAGTGGTGGCACACATGTACAGTGGTGAATAAAATGAGCTGAAGGGATGATAATGAAAGTGGTGAATACAAAGGTGGTCTGTTAGGAAGAGGACTCGAGTGAGGTAGAGATGCCTACCTTGAACCAGTTTGTTTGCATGGTGTGATTTCAAAAGCTGTGACGGAAGAAGCAAATTAAAATCAGATGAAGGTGTGCATACATGTTAGACATGTACAGGTAACCGATGGCAACGTAATATGGAGTGATGATGAGATGTTCACTTCCCACAGGCTGGGAAGTCTGCTCAACTGATGGTACATATTTTAAGATGCACTTTAATTGAAAGCTATGTAGGATGAAGTCAACAAAAATGATAAACTCGGGAGAGATTAACATTTTCAGAGTTAATTGAGGTCATTCGAATGCCAGCCAACACTCTTTGAAAAAATGGAGTTTAGAGCAGAAATGATCCAAACTATAGCCTCGAGTTATTGGAACATTCGTATCTCCAGGGTTTCATATACTGTACAGTTGATGCCGTCGTTTAAGCGGCTGCTTTTTTGCGTGTGCGTTTGTACCTGCTCATTGAACTTCTCCAGTTTCTCTAACTGTTCTCTCTGGTTTTTCTCCAGTTGCTCCATTTCCTTCTGATGCTTCATGGCCAGCTACAGATAGAGCAGGAACAGAAATGTCACAGTCAAATGATTATAATGTATAAAATTAAGGGCTTGGACCTAATAAGTCAGACTGATGCTGGGTAGAAGACAGAGAGCCAGTAGACCGATAACAATCCTATTAGGAACAGAGTTTTAAAACTGTTTATCAAAACACAGTTTTGTGCCTGTAATGTTTGAAGGGATAAGAAAAGAGCCGCTTTCCCATCAAAGCCATCAAACTGAAGCTAAATTACTTTAATCGCCATCCATACCTGCATTTGTGGGCAGAGATAAGGCATGACTCAAGAAAAAAATGAAAGATACGGTTATCATCAGACATACTGATGTATACATGAATACTGCCACTATTCCTTAAGATAAACTTGTATAAATAAATGACAACCTACCCTTTTTCTTTCATCCAGGAACTTCTTGGTGTTGCTGCTATTTAACTCTCTTACTCTCCTAAACAGTCAAAACAGCTCATGTTGGTTCCCTGGTCAATTGCAAAACATGACTGTTCATAGAGGGATTCAGCTGACGCACCTCTCTCTCTCTGCCTTGTTTTTTATGCTCTTGTCCTGGCTGATGGCTTTGCTGTTTTCCATGGATATCTTGGCCTGGTTGGCTCGCATTTCTTTGCTCTGTCTGGAATGGTGGAAGAAAAAGCAGCTCTTCAGTTCAGATGCTGCTTCTTCAAGCTCGCTTGGTTTGAGGAATGCAGCTCTCACCGTTCCTGGATGAGCTTGAGCTGCATGGTCTGCTGCTCCTGCACGGTGGCCAGGAGCTTCTTTAGGTGATCACACTGCTGTGTCACATGGCTGTCCTTCATTTCCTGCTCCTCATTGCTTTGGCTGCTGATGAGATCTGACCACTCTTTAGTGTGCTGCGCAGTGATGTCCTTTACCTAGGGGTTAAAAGAATGCACATTCAAACGAGGTCTAAGCACTTCTGACTAACATGAGTGCAGTTTGACCAAAATTTTGGGCTGATAAAGAAGAAACTGGTAATAGGTTTTGCATTACCTTGGCTTTGTGGTCTGTGACCAGTGTTTGGATTTTATCCTCTGTTTCTTTCTTTAACTCTTGGCAGTTATTTTCCCTGTGAGGAGACAATGAATCCGGTTTTTTTTTTACAGGGTGGATTCAATGATCACTGGTTCCTACACTTGTTACTGGTTTTGCTTCCTCGCCATATCCGAATGCATACCCTCGTTTCTTGATGGCCTTCTCTAGTAGTTTCTCCAAAACCATCTTTTCCTTGTCATGCTGCGACACCATCTTGTCCACCTGGGTGCAGTGAGCTTTCTGCATTGTATTTTGTTCCTAGAGAAGCAAGAAAAACATTACATGCAGTTATCCGGGAATGTTGCTTATTATTCAATACTGCATCATTAGATTTACTGCAGGATAAAATTGAATTTTACGATAAAATGACCTGCAATACTGCAATTTACTGTCTAGACAATTGTGGTCTGGCAGTCCTATTAACTCCTATACTTGCCATTGTGTCCAGACAGTTGTAAAACAAAAGTGAGCTGGTCAAAGGAATAATAAATGTAATTAACTATAAGACATTATTGATGGAGCATGTGTGTTTGTAATAGTCAGAATGGGAGAGTGTTCAGTAGGATATGATTGGAGGAGCAGAGCCTGGCACAGAAAAAAGCAAAACCCTTTTTTTTTTGCCAATCTCAGGGGAAGATGGAAGGTTGAGCTGAACAAGCTTCCAGTTGTTGGCATGACCAACAGAGCCGCTGCAATACGAGCGATCGCTCACCTTTGACTGTTTCTTCTTTAAAGCACCAAGTTCCTTCTGTTGCTTTTTTAGCAGTTTAAGGTATGTCTGAAATGGGAAAGGAGATTATTTTTCTTTAGTACAGGCGTAAACTAATAAAATGTATGAAAATAACTACAAGAGGCTGCATTAAAGTAGGCCAGTGATTGGATTACCAACCTTCATTTGTTTTAAGTCATCGATGCTGACATTAGGCACGAGGGCAGGATCTGGAACCAAGTCAAGTGTAGATTAGAGTCAAACACATTATAAAATCTGTTTAAAAGAAATGTGCTTTTTTTTTTATACTGGAGGAAGGGTTTACCCTTCTTTGTTTCTGCTATGTTGTTTTGGGTGGCGTTGGAGGTCTGAGCCATGTCTGAGCTGGCCTGTGGTGTCACACTGGCCTTCACCGTTTCTCCTTTCCCCTTTCCCTTTTTGTCACCCTTTGAGCTTCCACTGGGAACGTCTGCGATATCAGTCTGGGTAAAAAGGGGTAGTAAAATCGTATTTAAACCAGTTTTCAATTCAGAAAGTGATCTGTATCTGAGCATGCATCGAACAATTTTTCACGACATCCCCAATTATATGGAAATGTTCTACATATGTTGTTGACGTAGAAGTACCGTGTCAATCCCCAGGGCCTTCATCTGGTCAGCTCTCTTCTCTGCAATAGTTAAGAACTTCTTTGGATCTGAGAGGGCATCAACAATAGCTGAAACAAAAGAATGGACGATTAGTCAAGGAAATGTTACAGTAAAAGTGAATTACTGAAAGCTATCCTTTTAACCCATCATACTAATATAAATACATTAGGGGAGGCTGAAATACAAATTTAGCTGGTTTTCCTGTAGGAAATTTAATTATGGAGAGCTCCCAGTAGGGAGGTGGTTCCAGTAGCAGATCTTGGAGCACAAAGCTAATGTTTCCAGTAATGGACTGCTCCTGCACAAGCCCTTTGGCTTTATATAATGACAACTCCAATAGCTGCTCATTTGTATGCAGATGCTATTTTGGAATGCCTATTACAGCAGCTTCAGTGTCATCATCATTTACACCATGCCATTATATGGATGTTCAAACCGGGCCAAAGGCTGTTACGGACCCTTTTCCCTGCAGGCTACAGAGGCAGCTTTATTATTGGCTCCCAACAGAATGTTTAGTAAAACAAAGCAGACAAGTATCATCATTTAGTTGTAATTATTCGCATCCAGGATGCACGGGATGTTGTTCTCACCGCCAAAGCCGTCGGGCACGTAGGTCTTAAGGATGATCTGGCAGAAAATGGTGGGCAATGAGAGGGGCTTGTTCCCTTCATTCCTCAGTGAAATGTGCCGGTAGCCAGCCTGCAGGCCGTCCAGGGGCAGGATGCGTTGCCCAATCAGCTTGTTGTTATCATCGTACACAGCAATGCGCAGAACCGCCAGATCTGGTAAAATTACCTGTGAGACAAAATGAGAGGATGCAAAAGATAATGAGTAGTCAGCGCAAAGGAACAGTAGCAATTAAAGTCCTTTTGGTGCGGAAAAACAAATGGTCCTATTTTAAAGCTGAATTTTCCCAGTTAAGTTCACGGTACACCTTTTAAAGGAAGGTCACGATGTGATATTGGGACAGGTGATAGTGCATATTTTAATGTGCACATAGATTTATCACTGTGTTGATGTACAGTACATCTTTTAAACATGTGTATGTAGGTGAAGCCTTGAGGAAAAGAGTCCTAGCTGGGCTTAAGTGCAGATAAGCACATAGAGGATGATTAATACCAAAACAAAGGGGGAGGTAAGAGATAAGACTGGAGAATACTCCAGCGATGAATGGCTGCTAGGATGTGTGTGTGTGTGTGTGTGTGTGTGTGTGGGTGTATGCCCTTCCATTTAAAAACAAAGCCTTGCTCATATGCATGTGCACTTGCTGTGCATCTGTCACCAAGTCATCTCGGCCCCGCCGTGTCTGCAAGTGAAGCATCGTGGCGGTGTTGGAGGGCGTTTGGGTCTCTAAGTAGGTGTGAGAGAATCAGCTCTACTCGCGATGACCCTCTGATAACACTGTGTAAGTTTGTGCGTGCCTGAGCGGAGCAGCACTGCGGCAGCCCTGTGATTGATGGTGTGTGTTAAGAAGCTGAAGTCATAGTCATGGATGACAGGCTCCTCATTCTGCTGAGAGAAGCACTATTGAACACATTTCTCTCTCTCCAGTAACACTCTCTTTTGCTCATACTCCACTAGTAATTGTTTTTCTGTTTATCCTGGTTCATTTTTACTGCCCTTTATCTTCCTCCTAATGTTGTACTGGCAGCCCGCATGCTCTGTTCTTCCTTGCTCTCACACTCTGTTCTGCTTAGAAAGATATAACTGGAAACTGTGAAACTTTCCAGAATTTCAGTTCAGGCCTTGCTACTGCCATCTTTACTGTCCTCTGCATTCCTCTGTTTCAACAACATCTAATATCTACCTTTCTAAACACGAAGGGCTCTTCGTTGTACGCAGGGTTTAGCCCATTGTTCATCACCATACGTGTGCGGAACTCCTTGCGGATGGTGTCTGTCGGTAGCCCGTACATGTCCACCTCTACATATGTGCCAATTTTTTTGTCCGACAAGAACTGTCCAGAGAAGACCTAAAGTGAAATATGGACAATGTTATTAATATATGATTTCACGGGAAGACATACTGATGTAGTAAAAATACTGAGTAAAGTACAAGAAATGATAAAGAACCACACCTGAAATGGTCCAACATATTTGCAATGTAAAACTAATAACGATAACATTTAAACTGGAATTTTTTTTTTTGCATGTTCAAAATGTCAGAGGACCACACCTGAACACTGCAGTGTGCAGCAATGACGCCATCGACCGGCGTCTCCGAGAAAGGGTCAAACATCCTGTCTGAGCGTCTCATAAAGTCGGGCTTTAGCAGATAGCTGACAGACAGACAGAGAATGCAAAGACGGGTTAGTTATTCTACTTTTGATTTCAATATAACCTCAGGAAATCTATAATTAATATTACAACTTGTTTAATTGGCTCTCCAGCAGCATGCTGGCAATAAGGATATATGGTAGCTCGGTGTTTGTGGGTGTGCATGTGGTGGGCACTGTTTGAGTGATTAGTGATGATTGGTGTCTGTAAAAGCCCTGATCCTTCTACATGAGACTTCCAACATTAGCAGTAAAACCTCTGTCCTCAGGGAGTGTATTAGAGCTGGGGGGATGAATAGAGGAGGAGATGGATGACTGCAGACACTCGGGAGGTGCATGATCAGCGTGCTTCCCCAAAGCACTCATTGGCTCACAGGATAGACAGTAGACGTGGTCGCTGCTGGCAACCACTAATGGAATGTGACATGCTTTAATTGATGAGCTTCGGAGAGCAGTGGAAAGGAGAGGTTCTGGAAAAAAAAAGGGAATTGGAAAAGGCAGGAGTGAGGAGCTGTTCTTACCCGCAGGAGCCGTTGTACTCAAACTTCCCCTGGTTCAGCTGCATGGCCAGATCTAATGGAGAGAGTGAAGGAGAATTTAGGGACTGGCTGTTCTTACCCACATAAAACCTCCTCTTAAGATTATTACACTCCAATAAACAATAACTGAATTTCATCTGCAAAAAAGAGATATTAGGCAATCAATTTCCCTGTCATCCTTCTGCATTTATCACTCCATCATAGAAACTCCAACCTTGTACACGCTTTGCTCCCAGCAGGCCATATGTTTCAACTAATTTTGCCTCTGGCCACAGAGCAGCAGCTGTGTGCTAACATTCACTGTGTGTGTGCGCGCGCGGATATGATTGGAGGAGCAGAGCCTGGTACAGAAAAAAGCAAAACACTAATGTAACGAAGAATTAAAAATATAGCTCAAAATTTTGGCAACAATGTTTTACATATTAAAATGCACAGATACACTTGACACAAACTTGGGTTTGTGAACAAGCAGTCTCATGACTGACTGCACTGGTAAGAACATTTTGTATTTATCCACATATTCCGTCATTTGTGCAGTGTAGTGTTATATCTATGCAATAAATTTGCACATTACATGTACTGGGTTGTTTGCAATTAGCATAAATTTCTTCTTCTCCTTTTGTTTTTACCTGGGTAATATTGTAAAGTCACATCTAATTATCATCCCAAACAGTCAGAAGTATTGCAGAAAACTAAGCTTCTGATGTGGATGAACTGAACTGAACAAAGTTTGCATATGAATTTATTTCAAGCTTTGTCACAATGAATGATTTATCATAATTCTCCACTAAGTATATTCTTAATGACAGTTAATATGCTCACCTCACGCTACCTTATACTGTATGGCTGATCCTATTTAAATATAAATACATAATTGTGTACGTGTGTAAGATATACTGTGCGTGTGAGGTCAGGGGTCACGTGAGTCCTGCTATACCTGGGGTCTGGAAGTTGAGAGAGACCATCTGGCAACCGGCGTTCCAGAAGATCTGAGGCATGTAATTACTGGAGTCCACGCGGCCCCCTTTGGGGTAGATACGGCTCATCTGACGTTTGTTGTAGCTGCAGAAATGCTCAGGATTTTTTTTTTTTTAACAATGAGATTTAAAGCATGTGTGTTATCATGTGTGCATCTGTGCTCAACACACTGCAGGGTTATTTTTAGTGTGAACAGCTTGGGACAACAGTCCCACTGGCGATGGACAGAAGCCATGGCCACACACTTCAATGGCACGGCAGCCGCTTGATAGGCTTAAACAGCAAAGTGGGAGCAAACACGGTTGAAAATCTACAGCTCCAAATGTCACACATCACTTAAATCACCTCGAATGTTAAATGAGAAGCTATTATGGTAGGTTAAAAATAAGTCACAGATTATTTGAGCAATTCTACTGTTTGCAGAGATGCATTATTATGCACATTTTTAGGACCATCTAGCAGACAAGGATCACAGAGCAGCGGTGCTATCTGGCTTGAACATTTTGGATCATTTCATAAAATGGTTGTTACACATTTAAAAACAGTTCCCCATGCTATTTTTTTCTGGTTCCCCCTAGTGTTGAAAAAATATACCGACATTTCTGGTCTGTTTCTGCTAGAGCTGCATATCAAGTGCAAGTACTTTCCTTTTAGTAAAGAAATGTCAGCGCTACATTTCTGCAGCACAGACATGGACCTGTGGACGAAGGATACTTGACAAATTCGATGGCATTGGTCTTCAGATAGCCCAGGCCAACAGACTCATTAAAGGATGACATGTTATGGTGGATGTTCCTTTCTGAAACACCAAAACAATTGCGGAAATGAAGCATTTGTGAGGTATTATTTTTAAATATGAACTTATTTGTGAAAGGAAAAGATAAAGCCTACCCTCTGCCACATCAAAGCTCTGGAACTTTACTGGCTGTGCGTAGTTGACCATGGCGGAGAGCCATGGGTGGATATTAGTGGTGGCACCTACGTAGGTGTACTGAGCTATGAGAGCCTCTTCCGATTCTTCCTCCTCCTCCCCACCCTGCACAGGAGCGGGGATACTTATAAAACCTCTTGCAAATGCAGCTGTGGTGCATAAGTCTGAACGCTGCATTTTAACTTTATTGCAAATTCAGTGCTTGAAAAGTTGCTTCTGCTTTATTGCACCTTTTTGTTATTGTCTTGGTCTGATGCTTCTGAGATATCTGTGGCATCTGTTGCTTCAGACATTTCTGTCACTTCATCTTCAGGAACCTGGAAGCGCAAAATTTAAAATATTTGTTTCAGTACTTGTAGCTGTACATTTTTCATCCATTTGTATTGTATTTGTGATACAATACATGTATTTCCCATTCGTACATCTTAGATATTGAAAGAAACTACTGCAAATAACAGCGGCAAATACTCTGATGCTAACTGTGAAATTAGCCCCATTGAGGCAGAAATAATTTGACATATTTAAATTTAATCCTCAAATTCACCTTCTTGATACTGTTGTTGCGTTCTTCATCTTTTTTTGACTTGACGCTGTTGGACTCCTTGTCACTAGTTGCCTCAGACAGACTACTAGGAGCCTCTGAATTCACGTCCTTATCCTCGGCCTCCTTCTCTCCTACAGGCATAAGCACAACACATCACATTGCAGGTACAAAGATTTGACAAATGTCATTAAATATTTAGACACTTTAGGATTTTATGTTGCAAAATTAACATATTCAACTGACCGTTCTCTGTCTCATCTTCATTTTCTTCACCCATAATAATTGCAGAAGTGTTAGTCTCCCCTGCCTCCATGTGTTTCTTAAAGGCCTCCAACTGTTCTGCACGACGCACAAACATGCGCTAATTTAATATATGGATAAATCACGAGTGTAAACGATCAACAGGATGAGTTCTTTGCTTACTCTGCTCAACTTCAGGTTTCAATCTCTTGTTCTTGATGAGGATTTTGCGTTTCAGATCATTTGGAGAGGGTAACGGGCGGCCAGATTCAATCTGCAAAACACAACATGAATGCACTGTGAATGCAAATAACAAAACCATAGTTGTGCTGCACCAGAAAGACTGTTTACCGGGAAGTTTTCCAGGGGCTGCTTTAGCAGTAGTTCCCCAAATATCTCCTCACAGTATTTGGCCATCTTGTACTGCTGTGGTTTACTGGCGATTGACACATAAAATGGTTATTTATTCGGTTATTCAGAGCACCAACATAAGTAAAAAGACTGTACAGTCACAGCTTTGTGTGCACATACCTGCAGTGGTTTTCAAAGGACAAAATAACAGGGTAATCTGAAGTGACAAATGCTGTCTCTTTAATGGCCTGGATAACATCCTGTATGAAGAAGTGGAACAGGAGAAAAAGGCAATGAAGAGGGAAAATTGGAATTCAATAATATTGAACTGGACAGGATTTGTATAATTGTTGCAGTGAATGTGTGTTCACCTTGAACAGGATGTCCGTGCACATGGCCTTGCCATGAGTGATAATGGGCTCCTGGTCCTCTCCTTTTCCATCCCAGCAATCCAGCTCTACGCACCTGGCGGAGTGAAGAGTAGGGATGCAAAGTCTTGTACCAAGAATTGTTATTCTGACCATGTTTCCTATAGCTCACAGACTCCTGAGGAACTTATACCTGGATCCAGACAGCAGCACCTGACGATACATCTCCACTGATGACTTCCCTCCAAACTGACGCCCGGTCAGGTAAGTGTTGTGGGAGGAGCTGATGAAGTAGTGGGCCAGTGGCTGGTCCATCTCCTGGTAGAGCTCCAGCCGATCCAGGAACACAGGTGCATTCTCATCAGACATCAAGTATCTGCAAAAGCCATCGCTGGACATCTGACCTGGATGGAGCAGAAGGAATTTGAACTTTTATTGAGTTTGTTAAATGGTTTGCTGCTGACAGTGACAAGGAGTGCTGGAGCCTATCCTGGCTGTGTGTGGGTGGGGGGCTGGTACCTTTGGATGAGCCCTCTGTGGCCAGGGTACCTTGCTCAAGGGCACCTTGGCATTAATCTGGGGGGTGTTGTGGGACCTTGCCCAACTACCTGGCCACCTTCTATCTTTTGCCTGCACTGGGTCTTGAACAGACAACCCTTTGCTTGCCAGCCCAGTCTGCAACACACTGAGCCGCCGCCGCCACCACCACCCCAGTGTTATACTTGATTAAATGGGGATTAAACATGGGGATTAAGGTTAAAAAAAAAATTACTTGATAAGGTTGTGAATATCAATGTAAGCTTGTAAGATTCTACAGCGCTGTAGTTTTGACGTCGGACCGGTAGGGGGCAGCACAGCCTAAAATATCCTTCCCTCACGAATGCTTTTAAGGTCTCACCTTTCTTCTTCAGTTCAGCGTCTCTTTCGTATTTCTCGATGATCTGCATGGCTCTCTTGTTGTCATAGAATGGGAAGAGTATCTCATTTAACCTGGGGTCACGCTGGTTCTGCAGAGCAACACGCAAACAGATTTATCCATGATCTGAATTAAGTCTTTATACTAAAATAATCCTAATTATTTGGGAACAGATTAATGGTTGGTATAGAAACAAACAGTGCTCCAAGTACTTTGAATTTCTATTATTTCAGTTCTCTTTCAAATGCTTATCAATTGTAGATTGAGAAAGTGCACTTGTATCTACAGGAAACAAACATGATTTGATTTATAACATTTTCAGTGGTTTGGTGTTTGCTTCAAAGAAAAGGTGTGTGTTGGTAGGTTTAAGGGGTCTCAAAACAGCCCCAAAACTAACGGAACCACTCACAAAGGGAGATAAGCTTCACTCCAGAGGCTAAAGCATGATGATAGGAACACATGCAACTGCACAGTGACTAAGCAGGTATTCCAAAACAGACAGCAGAAAGCAAGAGTAGCTGACCAAGAAGCAAGAGGATCGAAACCTATACCCTCTCATTGCCATGGTAACACCAATCAGACATGGGGAGGCAAGCTGTGGCAGGAAGAACACAGGGACTGGGATGATGATGATGGGAACACAGAAAAGGGGAGATGGTTGAAGTTGCCCTTGCAGGCTGACTGGAAGTTAAATGTGTTGTTCATCTTATTATAAGAGTTACAAAAGGTCCAGCCGGAGGGCAACTTCTCCCCGAAATTGCACTTGAAAGTGGTAATGCAGATGAAGGCAAGCAAAATACACAGAAGTTAAAGAATGATAAAGAGCTTACTTCATTCAGAAAGCTGACTAACTGGTCTACAGTTAAATAATCAGTTTTGTTCCCATTGCTGCAAAGGAATTAATCAGAGAAAAAAAAATTATGTTTCTTGAAAAGACATCCCCTCTCACTCACCCACACACTCAAACAGATGGTTAGAAAGGCCACTTTCATTTTTTTTTTTTTTTAAAAAGTACCATTGTACTTTAAAAATGTTAGTATGGATATGTTATTCATAAAAATGTTAAACTGGAAACAGGTTAGGCAGTTCAGACATACGTTAGTGCAGCAGTGCAGAGATATTTTAAGAGTTACCAATAGTTGGCCAGTACTTTATCAGTGGATAAAACACATTAGAATACATATAGCTGTGTCGACCAAGCTATATACGCATAGCTATCAGGTGTCTACAGTGTTCTGTTATTTCAAGATTAAACTAAAGCTCTAGTTAAATAGTAATTAAAAGCAAAGATGAACAAAAAAACTCACATCTTCTTGAATAATTCCTCTATATCTGTGCGAGGGCAGATCTTCTGTGTGAGCGCGTAGAAAATGTCAAAGGTAAAATCTGATTGTTCGATCTCGTCATTCTGCAAATGAAGGAGAAAATCATTTACTGCAATTAAACACCAGATCCTATAGAGCCTTATCGCATTGTGATCTGACCTTTCCACTGGGAAGGCCAAGGTCCTTTAGGGCCTGAAAGATCCCCTTCTCTGTTTTTCCTGATGCAAATGTTCGCGTGATGCTGTGTACAATAGAAAGGGTGGAAAAAGTTTGGGGAGGGAAACCGATGCACTATTTGAGAAGTTATTCCATCACTTTAATCTTACCCTCTCACAGGAATCTTCCCATTCACATTGGTTGAGAAACACATTCTCATCCAGCTGCAGGAGAGAAGCACATGTCATGACAGAGACAGTGATACAGCAGGTGGTACACATGGGGTTTTAGTATCAATCACATGATTGGGATTTTGGCTTGGAGTTAAAAAGAAAAGAATTTTAAAAACCAAGCTGTTAGATAAACTTACTGTTTCTTGAGGCAGGTCATTGGACAGACGTTGTTGGCCTTAAAGTTGTGAATCACTGACCTCAAACCCTCGATCCATTTCTGTAAAGACATCAAGTTGTTTGGGGCGTGCACACTGTTGGCTCAACACACTTTATACAGCAGTTAAGATGCTATCACCAACAGGCGGAAAAAGCAAATTATTCCTTTCTCTCACGATTGAGCGGAGAGTCACCAACACAGAAAACAGCCAACACTGACATCAGCTCCATTAATGATCAGGATTAACAGTTCTGGTCTCCATTTCAAATGTACTTTAACTAGTAGATGTAGACAACATTTCCTTGATCTCTGGGCTTTTACAGGGTTACCTGCAGGCTACAGGTAGTGTGATAAAGGTGCTCTAGCTCTATAGCCTAACCATCTGGTATTCTTGCTGATGAAGATGGCAGGAATCCCACTGGCAACCCTGTGGCACTATGCTCTCCAGAGTGCAAACATAAATTGTAATACCCATCACCACAAACCACTTCTGCGTGGAAAATACATGACAAACAACTCTCTGATGCCAAAATATCATAGCATTTTTATATATATATGAATTGATATACGGGACCATATTTCCACCTGATGTGACGGCATGTAGTAACTTTAAAAGTTTAAAACATCCAAGTTACTATAATTATCATGCAAACATTTAACTACACTTGGACAACTTCAGGCACATTGCCACATCGTAGAGTTAAAAACCCAAATGTAATGTGTATAAAATGATTACTAAATCTCAAATATAGAAAATATAGAACAATGCCGGTTTTCTCTTTGGTAGTACAACAAACTCTTTTTGGAATCTAGAACGATGCAACTCAAGTACTAAACTAAAATTTAATATGCAACGTTTGTGTTTTGACATCATCAAGTTTACCTCTAGTGGTCAGCAAAATAAAATCTTAAGATTAAAGAAGAGGAACCCTGGCTGTCCATGGTAGTCAGAGATGGACCTCTCCTTAATGGAGGACACACATATCACAAGTAAAGATTAAAAGAGGATGGAAAAATAAAGTGCAGACCACTAAAACAATGAGGGATGATGAAAAATGATGTAATTATAAATCCCTCCGCTTTCACTGCATCATTCAAATGGAAAACTTTCGATCCGTACATTTTGGTATAAATTACCCACAAAACAAGAATATATATTTAATCAAATATACTGGACTGTTCATGAAGTCAATTGAGAAACCTGCAACAACTTAGAGTTCAATATTGGAATAAATCAACATCCTTTTGGCTGACAAATAAAAGATTAATCATGGCCACTTTTCTGTTGTCAAACGGTTCAACTGGAGGATTTTACACCCTCTGTCGCACGTTTAAATTTCTTGACCGTGCTGAGGAGACAAAGTGTATTTACCCTGGCAGTCTCTGGATTTTCTGCCACCATGAACATGAAGTTGATGTTGACCAGGTCTGTGCCGCTGCAGATGCAGATGATGCAGCCCTCTAAATCTGCCTCTGTCTTCCCAATGGCCTCGAATGAAGACAAAATCTTGGGGTCCTGCGGGAATCAATTCCGCAGGTGTCATTTTGGAACAACAAATGGGCAGAGAATAGCGAGTATCAGTGATGTTTATACCGTATATCATGAATGAAACATGATGCAGTCCACAATTCTAGATTTGGATGTAATTTACTCATCTCAATGCAAATGTTTAGTCTGAACTTTATTAAAATCCAATCTTAAGGTCTTTACTTTCCATCAGCCTCTACAGATTAGCCAGAGGACTTCTTGTTCAATCTCTGAAACAGAACATCCATGGCAACATCTTCCTCTCATCTCTTAGAATTCATTGTTGTGTTTTCGTCACCATGAAGCAGGGTGATGTACTTTTGTTATTTAATTGAATAAACAGCAGCAGGCAATAGGCGCTGTCATTTTACAAACCAGCCAGTGATCCCCTCCAGTACAATTCATCTTTTTTTTGTTCATTGGGTAATCTGAAACAGCTCTCAGGGCTCCTGTAACTATGTTAGCCTCTGAGGAGAAGCCCTGCTACTTACAGAGCAGCCCTGTGCCTTTGAACAAACAGGAGCTTCTATCATTCTGCAGTATCTATATACGTGCCTGTTCACATGTACATATACACACGTCTGCAGAGGGCCAGACAAACACACCACCCTTGGCTGTCAACAATGCCTATAAAGCCAGGTAATGGTTGTGCATACAGTACACCCTGGTGTCTCCTGTCAGGCTCGTGACTTAGCAGTTAGACCAGTCTGCATCCCAATTACAGGCCCAATTAAACCAGCATTTATCATTATGAATGATCATAAACACAATGGCATTATGTGGTAATGTCACTGCTGAGCCGTATCAATCAATTGATACAATTGATTGATTACATCTGAAAACCCACAAAGGTTTGTCTCTCTATATGGTAAATAAATGGTTGGTTGCCAGCTGCACTTAAAATGCAGAAAAATATTGCTGGTCGGTATGTATAGAAATCCAGCTATCTTCTGCTGTTTTTCTAGTGCAAAATCAATAAAGAAAAGCAAGTGGGATTTGGATTTAGTTGTGCGAAAAGCCCCCAAAATAATTTGCATCCTTGGAAACAAGGTGAAAGACAAATATTTGATGCCAGAATCCAGAAATAAATGGTATTAAGAGGAGCTCCTTAGTAGGAATGAGAGGATTTAGAGTCCCACAGCAATCAGCCCATTGCTAGACTACACTACGAAACCAAACTACGTGTGACGTTGTGGCCGTCTCCCCCGATCTGTTCAGGAGTGTCTTTGGGAGAGTATTTTGGGCCGAGTGGTCGGGACAGAAAATATGAATGTTGCGTAAACACACTGACTCACCTTTGGGACGGCGCCAACACGGATACTGTTGATGAGAGAACACTCAAGAACCTGGCCCTCCTGCGGGGGTGACACAGAGATAAAGATGGAGGCAGAGTGAGGAACACGACAGCCGCAGAAGATAACGAGAAAATTTGTGCAATTATTTCCGATTCTCAGCATGCAACACAATAGTCTGCAGCATCTAACGACAGTTATTATTCCACAGATAATTAAGAGTCTTTCAGAGTCAGGTTGCAAATACCTGTTTGTTCTGTTCCCTGATTGCCTTTTAAAAAAACCCCAAAAAACTAGTAGTTCACTGTAGGAGTTTTAATTCCCAGTCCTAAGCCCCCAACACCGCACAGCAGGAATGAAGGATTGATAGAAATACACTCATCTGTGCTCCAGGTGCCTTCTCTCTATTTTAAGGCATGCTTTTTCCCTAGACTCATTTCTGGCTCATGCATAAAATAATAAACTGCTATGTGAGTTTTAATTGAAGGAGCACCACCGGTAAATCTGCAGCATTTATTAAAGTGTTTGTTTGCAAGGTAACAAGAAATGTGACAAGCAACAAATACTGTGTGCATGCATTATTTCCGAGGTGTTATCTTTTAAGAGTTAAACAAGACTAAAAAGGCAATGGTTGTACCTTTCCCTCACTCTTCCACGTGATGAAAAAGCCATACTCATCCACCTTCATATGGCAGCTGGGCTCAAACATGTACGGGTCCTGCAGAGACAAATAGGGAGGGGCATCCTTAAAGATTCATTTGACATGGATGAACGTTAAACAGCCAACCCATGTAACACACAATTGGCTGTCTCAACAACACAGACACCACACTAATTCATTTTCTAGGATGTATCTGGTTACAGGAACACACATGCACAACAACATGACCAAAATATATGAAAAATGCATCCGCTATGTGCACGTTCTGCACAGTACAGTAGAAACAGTAAGTTGGGATGAACGAGATGAATGGCAACTGCTAAAATATCTGATTTAAACACGCTGATGTGTACTGAAGGTGAGAGACAGCAATGAATACAGTGTGTATGTGTCTGCAAGCTTGTTACTGGTTCACTTTTTGTTTTAAATCTGAACCTAATCAGATCTGAAATCAATCTTACACACGTATTTTACAACGATTCCTTGCTTCAGATTATGGCTGAGCAGGGTCGACCCTGTCATATAAAACCACCGTTAAAAACAAATACAAGGTCCTCCTCCTCAATTTAGGGAAACATTTGACCTTCATTACACGCTTAATTCTCTTTTATCTAAATCAGAAACGACAGAGGCTTCAGTTGCACGTTGTTAAGTCGAGTCGTTCAAAATGAGCCCCAACTGTTTGGGACATGCAGCACACTGCTGTCACAATATCAGACTTGTAAAGCTAAAAGGTTTAAAGGGACACTCATTCCTTCCATATTAGCTGAAGGCCCAACTACCTCTGGGTGAATGTGAAGAGACACAGACCACTATTTATGGTACATCAGAGACAAATAGAAATTCTGGCTGCGTCAGAGGGTCAATAAATTGAAAGTTTAAAACACCGCTTTGGGCTGGAAACCTTTTTGCAGGGAAATTTATACGTTGGGATTATCGGGCCTCGGATAATATTTATGATCTCTGAAAAACAGAGTTTCTAACTCTAACTGCACAAAAAAGCAGACAAAAAACCCCCAAAACCATTAGGCTAAATATTAAACATTTTTCAATACTTTCCCCAGTCCAAACTGCGTCATTTTCACGCCTTCCTTGAGTATTTGACAAGCTAGATCAATATGGACCATTGGATTTGTGAGTAAAAACCACAGTGAAGCTTGGTGTGAGGCTACTCTGAGCAGCTTTTCTCTTCCCCTATTCTAACATCAAATTAGCATCTGTAAATGTGGCCAAGTTTAATAGTTGATAATTATTTTGCAATTTATGTTCCACGTCCAACGTTACTCTCGGAATACCATAACTTTATATCAGGAATGGAGCATTTAACTTCTTGTCTAATCTCGTCTTCGTCCGCTTTATCCCTTTCGGGGTCACAGGGAGGGTACACGATGGGCGAAGGTAGAGTCCACTGCCGGATGAGTTGCCAATTCATCGCAGGGCCCTATGTGAGCATTTGTAGGTTTAGTACCTTGCTCAAGGGTACCCTTAAAATGCTCTGAAGGTGTTCTGGCACCTCCCCTGCTGCCAGATCACCTTCCGTGTTTTGTTTGCCCTGGGGCTTGAACCAAGAACCAAGAACTTCTCAGCCTAGTTTCCAATAGACTGAGCTATCACCGCATTTCTTATTTATTTTTTAATTATTTTCATACGTCAGCATGACGTCAGATTACCCCGTGGAACTCAAAGAGAATGGATCGTGAATGACTGATTTTCACTCACCCAGGAATTGTTCCTGCCTGTTGTTTCAGAGAACAAAAACTTATTTAAATATAATGTATATTACAAAAGTAAAATAGCAAATCCTCATAAATACAAATGCTGTATCCTCTACCCTATTGTGAAGGAGTTTAAAGGTTTGAAAGGACTGAATTACGTAAACACACAAATCCTTGAAACCTTCAGTCATTGTTGAGCAAGATGAAAAGTATGAAACTATTATGAGTGTTGATTGTGCCATGAAGGTTGTGATGAACCTTGTTCTAAATAGTCATCCACTACAGATATCTAAACACATTTAAAACTAAATATAAATAAAATGGAGTTGAAGAGTCTAGGTAGGTGAATTGGAAATTCAGAGTTATTTATGATTTAAAATATTTGAGGTTTGTATATTCAATTTGAAGAGATCTTAGTATTATAAAGTGTTTATTCCATGGGTTCATGAAAACACAATAAACAAAATACATCTAAACCTCATTTATACTGTAACACTTTTCTTACACACCCGCTCGTACACCACAGAGAAAATCACAGATGGTAGAGACAGGTAATGTCTGGGGGTACACGAACACTGTTTCACAGTGGGAATGCTAGAGCCTTTATGAAATGGACAAACATCTGTTTGTGATTGTACACGGAGGTGTTTCAATCAAACGAAATGTTCCCTGTAGGCTTTTCATTTCGCAGAAAGTGTTGCATAATTAATACATTTAATGCCAATAAGGAAACAAAGATAGTTCATTTCACCTCCACAGGATTGGGATTTAGACCAACTGTCTTATAAGGAAAAAAAGGGAGAACCATAAGGTAAAATGGTCTTTTTACATCCAAAATCAGCCTATCAAAAGGTTACTCCTACAGGTCGGCCTTATTGTCATTCGGGTCAGTTCTAACCATGTCCTTCCTAAGCCTGGCTTATATTCACAAGCTGCAACACACTGAGGAATTTCTTTAGAAGCTTGCCGGCCCAGTTTCATGGCTCACTTTGACACGGCTTTGGAATTGATGAGAGCTTTTCCCTGCGTGCTTTCAACTTTCTGTCTCGGTCCAGAGAGAGATCCTCCGCCTTCCTGCGATGCTCACATAAACAGAGACGACTGGGGGATTTCCTGATATGTGATGAACAGTGTGTATATGTGCACATGTATATGCACGTGCATATGAATGACACAAATTGCCTCTACTCTCTGCGAATGTCCTAGCTGGGTGTCCTGATTAAGTTTGAGGAAACATGGCCAAGAAGACATGAAGTTAATGACTGTTTCATTCTTTTTCTTTTTATTGTCCCTTGCATGCGTGCATGTGACATTCACATCATGATATCACACTTATGACGCCTTCAGAGGTCATGCTTGCAGCCTCGCAGTCTCCATGCCGATGGTTCTTATTAAGGTTTGATCTGCTTGCCCTGCCTACAGCGAGAAGTACAACAATTAATAAATTCAGGTGTGTCTCTGCTGGGTATGTGGGTCTTACTGGGATGGTCTTTAAGTGAAGGGGACGATGACCAACAGTTAGGATGGAGAAAATAGCCTATAACCTAATACCCCACACACAGCTCTGCAGGTGTGGAAAGCCCTTCAATGAGAGGATTCTTACCTCATCAAACCTGTCGAAGGAGGCGCCATCCTGCATGAACTCAGGCAGGTGCTTCTGCCAGTTGAACTCGTAAGATTTGGTCATGGCTGCTCACAAACCTGAGAGGAAAGATGCAGACGACACAAGAGGGAAAATGATGGGTTATTTTCTCTTGATGAAAGTAGTCTTCAGAGTCTCAATCTGGTGACACAAATGCATCACGAACTACCAGGTCTAAAGGGAACCCGTAATGTTGCTGATGATAGCACCCAAATTAGATCCCTTTTACGTCAAACTCAAACACATCAGGCACCACAGAGTCTGGAAAAAAAAAAAAAACACATTGAGAGTGTAATAATCCATGTATAGAGTGAGGGATGTGCCAGGGTTGCTTGATTACAGGAGCATTTTAGGCCTTTAGAGGTACAATTGCGAGAGAGTGGCAATGAAATGGATAAGACTGTTGTGGATGGCAGTGGTGGCTGAGCACAGATGGACAAGTGAAACAGCTGCGTGTGACAGAACCTTTGTGGACAGACTCAGGGTGTGAGGGCAGAGATCAGAGACTGCATCAACAGATGCTTCAGAAATTAACTAGCGGGGTGCCACAGCCCGACCTTGGCCTGACAAACAGAGAGAAAACAGTTCAAAGTCGATGCTTTGCTTTTTTGTCCAGAAACAAATCCGAACCTTTCAAAAACAGCAGTTTTGAATTAATAAGCTGTATCTTGCAATGAGGAGGGGAGGCTTATCATAAATACTGTTTTTCTACATCTGTATGACAACATGCACAAATATGGAAATAAATTACTTTAGAGCACATAAGGAAGTATAATCTGTAAAATTATTTAAAAGTTATTATGAAGATGATGAAATTTGTACCACAGTCCAAATAGTTTTTCAACCCCACATTACAATTTGCCTAGTCGTACAGCCCCTTTATCAAAACCCCCCTTTGACATGGTGTCCTACTGCAGACACCATGCATGTCAAAGGGGGGTTTTGACATGCATGGTGTCCTACTGCGGACACACACATCCTATCCATGGACTGGTAATATAGATACACATTTCTTGTGGAGTTTAAATTAAGCAGGTCACCAGTACTGGAAAGAGAAGCCCCAGTGTGTATAAATCCCCTTCCATCTTCAGTGTTTGGCACGTTTAAATCATAGCTGAAAATAATTTTGTTTAAACCTTATTTAGAATCCAAGTTGATCAGATGGGGAAAAAAAAAAAAAAAAAAATCACATCTAATTTGGACTAACTGGGTTGTGCTGTCCTGTCTGATGTTAGCCTAGATATTGCTGCTCTCAACAGTATGCATTGGATAACCTTTTCCTCAGTGGGATACAATCTGTCCAATAGCAGCGCGGCGCACCAAGGTTTTGTAAGGCCATGGCGGCACCCACATCAGGCTACGAGCTCCTGGACGAGGGTGTGCGAGTGCACACGTGAGGAGCCGAGGGAAGCTGGCAGAAGCCGGGGAGGTCCGAGTCCCCTGTCCAACCCCTGACGATGAGATAATTATGATAGATAGGAGCCCCGTGAGGCATGCTGTTCCCAGCCTCCTTGTCTAAAATGGCAGCTAGGGTAACACCCAGCAGTCCCACACCTCATAATCCCAAATTAGGCTATGGCTACAGCCAGCCAGCAGTGGTAGAATTCACATACTGCAATGGACAACACTCACATCAGAGCATCTTCTTTGTACCTATACCGTCATATTTCTTCACTATTTTGTGATATCATGACAAATTTAATCAGACTTTCCTTGAAACACATTGATGTCCCTTGGTGTTAGAGATGATGTGCATTTCATACATTTTTTCTTGATGTGTAAAAGTTTATAAAAGTCCAGCATATCTGCTCTTACTCAGACTGATCTTAATTCATCGTAGTTAAAAAGGAGGCTCACATAAACCAGATGACTGCTTAGTCCAAACTTATGAGCTACTCAACATTATTACCGCAGTAAAATTTATGATAATAACTCAAGAAAAGTACAGTATCATTGTAAAACATTTTGGAGAAACTCGGTAATGGTATTCAGTATCTGTTAAAGTCCCCTGTCATAGGTTGCAGTGTCCAATTACACAACTTCACAAATAAAGGCAACAAAAATCATTCCATTATGGATTTAACTCAGAATTAGGCAATCTTGCGGTGCTAAAAAAAAAGAAAGTGAATCTTCCTAAGTGGTCACTAAACAAGACGTATTCAGTTTTCTAATGTGCGCCTTCTTCAATAACATCAATCTTTCTCTCCAAGTATTAGGGTCACAGGGGCCCTTGAGGCTGTGGCCAACTTACGAGACATTCACACACTCACCTACGCCGACTCTCTGCTTCAGCATCCATTTTAGAGCTCATGAAACAGGGTGAAACCCGACAAACTGAATTAATAATTACAATTCTATTCTGATGTTTACTTCAAATGGTATCATGCTATTAGGTAGCAGCAACATTTCACCATTATTATTCAGTCGGGTCAACAACACAGAGGTCATCTTTGTGGTCAGTTACTTTAAAAATACCCCTGCGGATTACAAGTACTTACCGGTACATAGAGACCTGGGTCAAAGATATGAAATTTTTGTGTTCTAAATCCATCCAGCCACTGAAATCAAAAGTGACGTTGTAAATGGACTACGTAATTTCTGAATATCACCAGGCCCTCTGGAACAACTGCTAATGTGCTCAGACTGCACGTGTACTGCAGAGATGTGCAGAAATGGCACTTAATTAACAAACCGGTTCTTGTACTAAAACTCCACAGTTCCTGGAGCATTTTGGAGAGCAAACAGGTTCTAGTGAAACTAAACAGCATCCACATATCCCACTCCACCTTTGGCAAACCCATTTTGTCTGGCATGCAATCCTCTTCCTGTACCAAAAAATATTTGACAGTTTTTTTAAATTATTATAGTTTAAATAAAAACGTTGCCTTTTCTGAGTTTGCACTTAAGGACAAACCTGATTTAATAGTCTGAAAAAGAGTGATCTCTCATGCTTCTGTGTTTGCATTAGTCCCTGCTTATAAAACAGTGTGCAATCACCTGCCGGCTTAAAACACTGCATCGGAACAGCGGGGAATGTTAGGATTATAATAAGGAGATGATATGAGGGAAACACCCCCCCCCCGAAGGTCAGAGGAATGTACACGTCATGTTTAAGTACAGTATGTACAGTACCTGTTCCATATTTTACTGCAGCATCATGGCTGGATCAGGAATGCAGCAGCATTACCAGTTTTGTTTTATTGCGGTTTAAGCCTGGAAGCGGAGGGCTTCATATTTGCTTAGTCTTTACTGCACTCACTAATCATGCACCACTCACAGTGCAATACCATAAAGATGCTGTTGTTGACACTGGCTACGGCAGTCTAATTAAATGAAAACCCTTAGCGACAAATACAATGTTTTCATAAAGACCAAGGTGACCTCTGCTCTCTGAGCAAACAGGATAAATGGCAGGCGAATCAATGTTCCAATCACATGCCATGTTATTACTTTTAGTCATTCAACAGAGGAGTGACGTGGCAGGAGACAGTGATCTGTAGGCAAACAAGTACGCTAGTTAACAAGGATGGAGATCCTGTTTTTGGTTTGCCTGACGTCCACACTCCCTCAACTCAAGCGCTGCCTCATCCAGCGCGCCAATCTGCATGTGTAATGCAAATATGGAAAGAGCGTCGTGCAAGGAATTATTCTAGCAGAAAGCTCCAGGAAGGAAGAACAGAACAGCCCACCACTAATCAATTCTAACTCTCCATTAAAGCTTCACTCCTCATTTATCTGTTGAGTGTTAACCGAGATGTCTGTGGCCTCTTAGCACTGAGTGACTATTTGCATCAATGAATGTCCCTTAATGGAGGTCTATGTCATGCCTGTTTTGAATCCAACTTCCCTTTTCCCTTCCTTAACTCTCATGAAGATCCACTAATGCACATATAGAAAAAGTACTAAAACGTTCTTCCACTTTGTATGACTGGGTTGGAATCATGCTTTTCACAGAACCAAGGTTGAACGCATCCCTAAAAACTGATAATGCCGAGAACCAACTTTCTGCAGGATTATTTAATTCTTTTATTATAATGAGGTTTCAATCGGCTTCGAATGAACTTTGATTCCATTGTGCAGAAGCGTTTATTAGTTTCATGTGTCTGTTAATTGACACAAGCTTTTCTTGGGTTTACAAAAATCAATAGTCATCCATTAAGGCGCAAGAGAACATATAATGCCGATTTGAGGGACAATAGAAAGGTATCCTCTCTTACCCTTCCATTCCTTTTATAGTTGAGGATCACCAAGCTCACCACATTCCTCTTTCCTGTGTTATATAATTAACTTGAGCCCACAATGGAAATTGGCTGTCTTTCAGTCACACACC
The DNA here is from genome assembly GCF_901000725.2 of Takifugu rubripes. Lineage (NCBI taxonomy): Eukaryota > Metazoa > Chordata > Actinopteri > Tetraodontiformes > Tetraodontidae > Takifugu > Takifugu rubripes. The sequence continues at coordinate 6,106,562 of NC_042300.1, read as the reverse complement.
CTGTGTATTGAACCCAAAACTAGCTCAGTGGAATATATGTACACAACACTACACACTAACCATACTGAAATATTAAGAGTTACTGCTGCTGAACACTTGTTCCACATTCACATTAGTGGAACCCTCTTATTGATCAAACACAAGATGCTTTCCAGCATAATCAATATGGGATACAGCTGTAATTAGCTATATAATTTAGCTCCTATCAAACTGAATAACCAAAAAAAACCCAAAAAAACATAGGCTGATGAAGATACAATTCATCTAATGGATAGATAATGCATGTGCATTTGTCCCGAGGCCAGTTACCACATTCTGTCACTTGAATTTAAAAGACGAGGAAAGAGAATGTGAGGGCTATTCCTTAGCACTGGAGGTTTGACTGCATTTTTCTGCTGAATACAGAACAGTGCATCTCTGTTTTGTGACTGCATTCATCTTTAATAAAACTGGTGCACAAGGAACATTTTGTTAACTGGAATGAGTAAAGCACAAAGTGAGTGAAACAATATTAGACTACAGCTGTGGGGTACGAAGTAACTGCATAAGCAATGCTTCCTGTTCTATTACCAAGGGAATCCTTCTTACACTGATGTTTTAAGCAGCTTTATGTGGAAATTGAGTCCTAAATGCAAGCACAACTCATTAGTCATGATGCATGATGATGAATGTCAAACTGAAAAACAGAATGGAGCACTGCATAAGAGAATTGCTAATGAGGTGGGGAGATGGTATTCATGTCTGGTTAATAATAGAAACTTACACTGGAAAAATGGTATGAGAATGCCTCTAAAGCCAAGCGTGTTTCACAGTGTGTGGACACAATACTGGGAGTATTTCACAAATTAGCACATTAAATTGACGAGGATGAGAGTTTACTATAAGTCTGTGAGCTTCTTCTCTCACTAAAATAACAAAAAATCATAACTAACCTGTTTAAAGGTTTTACTCATTGAAAATAATGTCCAAACAAAATTTTCCTATTTGGTTCTGTAATTTGCACAGTTACATTTTGTGCTCTCATAAAGTGACATGAGTTGCTGGTTTTTAACCAATGCAGAGTGAAGGCACACTTTTGCTCGAGGGGACAGTCCAACTAATCCCACTGATACGATGAACTGATGAACGTAGGTGCAATATAACCTGTAAAAGTTTGTTAATCTGTATTAAAGTTAGGTAACTGGCCTTTGTGGGGCGATGCCTGCAGAGTAAAATAACAATTTATTCAAAATGACTGTTACATCATGCATTTAGACAGATTAAAAGGTCAAAGGTTTGGTTTGCCTAGCTACACATATCCTGACAGGGATCAGGGCCAAGTTTGTCCAAACATGGTTAAAAATACCGAGGATACACACTGACAGACATATCACATTGGCCTTCAACATGTCTGAAAAGCCTCAGGTCTTAATCTGAAAAGGACTCTTTTTTTCTTTGCTTCTAGCTTCACCATCTAAATTTTCTGGTTTAACATGAACAAAATGAAGGCATACTGATTAAGAGAGATGCCACCTCGGCAGGATGAGGAGATAAACAACAGAAATGAATAAAAAGCAAAGATACAAGTCAAAGCAGAGAGTAGGAGGGGTCAGTGGAGGGAATAGGGATTGCTCAAAAACATGGGATTTCTGCCTTTGCCCAAATAAGTACCTATGAAAAGAGAATATGTGCCCCGCTGCACTACTGATAAGGCAGCCAGGAGAAAAAAGCTGCTGAAACAGAACATGTCCATATAGAGAGGGAAGCCATGGAGAGAGGGAGCAGTAAGGGGACAAGGGTTAAATGCTTTGCCAGAATGTGTGCTTTTTACACACATAAACCCGAGTCCCTGCAGACGGACACAGAAAGGGGGTCTGCTCTGAGCATGACTGAGCACTGGCAGCTGAGCTGTCAATAACGGAATTAAAGCTTTTTCAAAATGGGTTCAACTACCATGACTGCCAACATCTGGAAACATTTAACGAGATAATGTTTTTCATCAATTAATTGAATTAATAGAGCAAAGCTGAGTAACTGACAGAAAACAATGCCAGAAAGAGGAAAAACTGTCTTGAAAAACACCTCACAGATGTTGCTCATCTCTGACTCCACTGGTCTCCATAGCAACCCTGCCCGCCAGTAATAGCCTCCAGCTCATTTGGCTGCAGTGGCGTCACAAAGATGTGGACACACATATGGCACACACACTAACAGGGAGATTTCAGTCGCTGAATGGAATCCCAGTGCTTATTTATAGAGACAGGGACTCACCCAGCCCACCCAGTCCAACTACCCTCCCCAGAGAACACACATCTAAACAGAGACCATCTACTCCATCATTAAGAGTTCTGGCTGTGCAAGTACACACAGCCATAAAAAAGATCCACCAAGTCCCTTGATTCTAGTAAACAACCTCTGTAATTGGGGGTAACAGATAGCTGGGAATTATACATCCACGAGGCCTGTCCGGTTGTTGAATTCTTTGGCACGAAGGATGTCATTTTTCCCTGAAGGTAAAGGTGCACAATGTGGAATGTGAGAGCACATTATTACTAAAGCATACTTCCTGCAAATGGCTGGCTGTTTTCATATTCATATTATGTAGATGACAGCTTTCATTTGGAGCGTAACCCTGTTGTCAGCAGGTGCCTTTCCCACTTTAAACTGAATGTGCCAGCTGTGCCTCAAAATTAAATCTATCCTAAAATAGTATAAACCGAGTGTCCTGCTGAAGTGCCATCACTTTGTGGGGACAAAGCTGAGAAAACCCATAACATCTTGAACTGAAGCGACAGATGCAAGACTATTCTCAAGATGGGGGTGAGAGGTGGAGTCAGCTACGCTTTATGCCCATTAACGGTGTGATATTAAACTGCACTAGAAGTGAAGGTGAGGGGTGATGAATGCAAAAAGGGTGGAACATTCTACATGTGGAGGGCAGATCTGAACGTACTTACCAGGTGACAGAAGCACAGAATACTCAGGAACAGGAAAACACTGGAGGACAGTACTGCACCACTCTAAAGAGATAAACAGAGAAAAAGACAGATTAAAATAGCAGAACAATATTCAAATCTAGCTGCAATAACAGTAATAATTCAGATCCTTAAGATGCCTTCAGGGAAGACAGTAAAACAGGCACTTCCTGACAAGGATACTGAAATGTACTCGTAGTTCTTTATCATTATTTGCTTAGACAGAATTTTAATATAGTTCCAACTTTGGCTTAATAAACTTTTAATGGGAAGAAAACTTGACAAATGGCACTCTCCTACATCTCTGGTGTTGAGTAGATGTGTGATAAGAGACTGTCTGAAACGCACATCTAAACTACACAACAGAGAGACACACTGATAAATAGAATAATCCTCAACAGCCCAAACTGTCTTATAGTGGTCATGGTTTCACTCCACAATCACCACACAAGATAAACTTAAAACAGACAAGGCGAGATAGATACGGACCACTAAGTGAGGAAAAGTTACTGCTCTGCAGGTTGTATTGACAAAGGGGATTATCCAAGTATATTAATGTTGATTTTGGTAAGATCTGTAAAATGTATTCTGTTCTATGATCCAATGTTTGTGTCACAGAAGGGTGAATGGAAAAATGAACAGATAAATGCTTTTCAAATGAGATCTCTATAGCATCTTTTCAAATATTTTATGAATTTAATAGGCCATCCAAATGCCATTTGCCTCTAAAAGATGTGCCTGTCGTGGACAACCCTCAGTTGTCATAAACATCTGGATTCAAGGCATTACGGCTAAAGGCAACCCCAGTGATACACACCACATAAAGAATGTAATGATAATAGTGAATGCTGCAAATAAACTCTGTTCATTGACTGGAACACAGAGGAAGGTATTCATCACATTCAACCAAACAAACACGTTTGAGAATTAACCATCTCTGTAAACCTTTCCAGCTTGTGCCCTCACACATCCGTCCAGGAATTGTCCCACTTCACTACAGACGGTAAAATGTTAATATCAGCACTGGATTCCAGGGGTGAACCAACAACCCAGTGGTTTCTCTAACTTCACAATGAAACATGGTTGCCTCAGGATGCTCCAACAAGAATAAGACACGTATATTACGACATCATATGCCACAACAGAAATTAATCACATTACTCTATATTTAACTGGACTAAAAGGGACTTAAGTATTAGGTCCCAGCAAAACATGAGGTCATTGCATAGTGTTAACTTGAGCATCATTATAATCTTTTGAATAAAGAGCAATGCCATACCGTGAGACAATCCCTGGTCAAACAGGCAGACATGCTCTCTTTATGGAGCAGAATGAACTCTATTCTGGGAGCGATCAGCCTTCAATCTATCATGTATCTCTCATTCCCTCTCTCCACTCCATTTTGATGGTCTCTCCCAGGGGGAAAAATTACACGTATCAAATATTCTACAAGTCAAGTGGGCTCCCTGGCTGAGGGCTGTTCACAGGCCTCTCTAGCACCGAGGAGAAGGACCAGTGGGTGTACACCAAAAAAGGGAAGCCGTGTCATGTATGCAGAGACCACCAGTATTTATGCTCTGCTGTTGGTTTTGGTGGGAACCCTTGGAGATTCTAGAGAGACAGATGACAACAACTGTAATGACGATGGATAGACAGACTGGTAAACCAATCTTTGTTTAAAAATGATCAAACTGCTGGCTCAGCGAAGTAAACTAAAGAAGCACTGAAATAATATTTCAATGCTATAGCAAAAGTTGGGTCACAGAGCAGCTAAAAAGCTGCAGGAGCTTCATCTGAGCTTCATTAGGCCACTGATTACTCAAACTGTTCTAACTGCAACTTCAAATCACAAATCAACATTTGCTCATTTGAATTTAACCATGTCATTTTATCCTCATTCTTCCATCTTACCAATAAGATTTAACACCAAAGTCTACAAAAGTCTGCCAGGGTACAGAACCTTAATGTGGTGTATCCATCACCCAGGGCTGCTCAACATGATTTTGCCTTACTGGGAGGCATCACGTCCTTCATCTTTACCCACACTCACTGACCACAAGTAGATGAGCGGGACTGGAGTTGTCCAACATCACTTTGTGACTTCAGAGCACCAGTGGTGGATCTTTCCCACCATCAATCATTGTTATAACTGGGGACTTGATTAGTGCATTTCTTTGACATCTTTTGTAAAGGTCTCTCTCAGTGCTACAGGCTCAATAATGCACAATATCAGCCAAATCATGGCTGCACTTTGCTACCCAGCAGCTTCAAATGGCTTTTATTTTTAGAACAAGCTATTTTGAGTAGCACCCCAGCAGTGCAGTAATGATTCCTTTGATTAGGGCAACAGGTAAGAGGCTACTAATCTGAGCCCTGCCATCCGGAGGATTTAAATAGTGTACACAGTGGCAGCTCCACCATCATCAGTCAAGAAACGACAGCTCTACAGGGGAAGCACACAGGGGTGCTGATTAAAAGGACAAGAGTTAACACAGTCACCCACACACTCTCCCGCAGGTATTGCAAGATAGGCTGCAACAGGGGAAGTGACATTATTTATGTGATCTTATAATAGCCTATAAAAATAAAATATTATGATGCTTTTCCAATTTTAACAGGGAACTTCTACTCCTGATCAAATGCAAATGCGCATTAAGAAAAATAAGCAACCAAAGACTGCATGACTGATGCTTAAAATTAGGTTGGGTGTGAAGAAAGCAACTGTCAAAAGCTAAAAGCATGTGTCTCCACCTCAGGGAGTCAACCAAACCCATCTCCTGCCACGGAGATCACTGTGCGAGTCGCCATTTGCCATGAACAGCACCTGTCAGGGTACTGAGAGGATAATTCCCATCTCTGTTGCCAACTTTCTTCTCTTTCTATTCCGTCTCTGCGAGGGTGGACTCAAGCAACGACAACAACAAGAACAACCACCACAACTCTGACCAGAAATCACCGCTCCCAGCATATTATGCAGCTGTGTCCCACAGGGCAGTTGGGGTTCCTTGGAGGGCTGATGCACAGCTGCCAGATTGTAAAGTACTGAAGCAGTGAGATCAAGCAGGGACCTAAAAATAGTGACTTTGTTTGAAACAAGTCAAAACAGATCCCAATGTCGCATGAATACCGTAAGCATGAAGCACCTGCCACCAGTTGTAATTTAATAACAACATTGGGAACAGCTAGCTAAGAAATGGGTCTTGAACATTTATGTATTCATTCTCCTGAACTTATACTGAAACTATAGAGTAATACCAATATTCAGACTTGGGGAAACATTTATATATTCTTTTAAAAAGGCATATACCAGGCATACCATCAGAGCTTTACCTCCTTTCATGCCATCAGAGCTTTACCGCTTTCATTTAAAAAAAAACAAAAAACAAATCCTTGACAGTGACAAGTTATAACCTTTGGAGAAAAACAGGTAGATGTGTTTGAAGCAGATTTGGGCTGTGGGATCAGATCATCAAGTTTCAGAATCCCTTCTTATAATTTCGTCTTCTGTAACTTTACCTTAAAAGCCACCTTCTAATATTTGCAATGGTTATTGTAGGATAACTTGCGATGTTGCTTTTTATTCCACTATAGATATTTTTCCCCAGTATGAAGATCGAATACCGAGGAAGAGTGCATCTCAGTAGAAAAAGTGAAATTGAGGTCCTGAGAGAAGCAGCAACCCATTGTTGAAGAGAATGCCAGTCATTGAAGAGAAAGATGCACACCCACCAAAACATTTCACCTACACTTTGATTTTTCATTTTTATCTCTTCCTTTCAGTGCTGTCAGAAGCCGCTTCCCTGAGGGCCGGAGAGAAGCAGACGGTGAAAGTAAAATCAAGCAGAGATGGAAGGTGAAAACAGGAGCCTTTCTCCACTTAGTGACTCATAGTGAGTGCCCACTGTGAACATCCGTTTGGCTCTTTTATAAAGTTTACAATCTGATATTTAATCTAACAGCATTCATTTACATTATTAATTGCTCCTGTGTGGTTGGAACTCATTTTGGTACCAAATACCATTTCAAATTTTAGTAAGTGGTTAGATGCTGTAACCAATGACTGATAATATTGGACTCATCTACAGCAGCTGGTGCCACTTCTCATTGGCAAGGAACCTGATGTCAGATGCTAATGATGATGATGCCAGATACACCTTGTTGTCAAAGATTTTAAAAAAAGAAGAAAAAAAAAGAACCGCAGCATGCGTGGGGTTTTTTGTCCCAAAGGCAGATAGTAAGCTATCCCTTCCCATCATTTACAATCGCTGGAGGGGGGGCGGCATTTGAAGCTTTGGAGAGTTCAATTGTTCAGTTTTTGTAATGAGCAATGTCCACTGGGAAAACAGAGCTGGGGCCATGTGTTGGTAGCCTTCCAGGAAAATCTTCAAATGGCAGAACAGTTTCTGTATCTCCACAATAAAGACGGTTCCTTTGCATAAGCATATGCAAACAAATGCTCGTTTCAAGTAGAAAATGCCACAACCAGCCATATCCTTTATCACATTGTGATGATGCAGGTCATTGATACTGATGAAACATTCTTATTTCACCCCATCTTTGAAAGAGAGGCAGATTTTGCCACCTAAAACACACTAAATGACAGCATATGAAATCATACACTACAACTCTTTGATGCCTTAAACAATGTAAGAATGGAGAATAAGTGCTACATAAAACCTGTATATACAAAAAATACCTTTTGGGTCTCCTTGTGTGCTGGGTGTCTTTCAGAGAAACACGATGTCCACCATCGATTGCCAAAGTACTACTAAACGTTGCTCTTATGCACTTTGATTATTAACCTTTCATTACTTCCACCGCTTGTTATGACAGTTTTGATGTTGCAAGGTGTTCTCTGTGAAAAATGACAGGAGACTTTTGTAAAATATATCTGGGGCTTCTTGGAAATTTATGTGAGGGGACTCTTGGTTCTGCTGCATTTCTTTCATTCCTGAGCTTCACTTTGATAAACTTAATAAAAACTGCAGCAAAAAAAAGGTTCATTTCAACTGTACAACAAAGTCACAAACAACACATTGAAACCATTCAATGTGTTGTTTGCTGTTCTGATTACCAAATTTAAAAAAAAGAAAATTACATTGAGTCCATTGGATTACAAAAGTTAATAATAAAATAGAACTGTGCCATGTGGTGTATGCGGCACTTTGACTTAAGCCAACAGCATAAGTGATAAACTCAGCTGGTGAACATTACGTAATTGCTCAGACATGTTATCTTGTACAGTAGTGGCCAGAATGAAGATGCCGTTCTGGCACACACGGACACACAATCACACACACGCCCTTTTCTCCCCCTCCATGACGGACAAGAACAGTGCTGTGAAAAGGAGGAAGAAGCAACATTCCTGCCATTTATCTAGTCATCTGATTAGGCAGGCAAGTCATGTGTTAGGCGCTTTAGGCTCTAATGCATTCTGAGATTTTCTTTCAGCAGCTCTCAAACAGCTCTTTATCTGATAAATTCTGGCAACGGAGCTTGGCATTCTTGGCAGCTACAATCCGTTTAACGTCGGAGAGGCGACGCGCTCGTCAAAGGTGAAATCTGCATTTGCTCTGGTTTGTAGATGTTATGCGAACAATTTAGAGGAACACAAGATAATCAATCAGCAGAATCTCATAGTTTCCCCACTTCCAGACATTTGAATGCGACGAATGCTATGATCATTTTGCTGACTTCAATGTTCCTCGTCAGCCCAATTCGTTCTATTACTGGGCTGGCTGAGTAATAATAGCTATCCAGGAGAGGATGGTGCAAAATCAAGTTTCATATTCTAGAGCGAAGGTCGACAGTTTAATTGGAAGTGCAAATTGCGTTCACATGTATCCCCACAGTGGTTTGAGGCGCTTCTGGTGTTAATGTGCACTGTGCACAGGAGAACAAAAGAGGGATGTTGGGAAGGTACAAAAATCACGATGTGTGTAACGTTCCCATGCTCGCTTTTAACACCACACGTGTTGCCGAGCTACTATAATTATCACCCGAGTGTCGTTCTTACTCATCAAAGCTTCTTTCATTCAAAACCAGGATGCCCCAGCTGCCTGCTCCTGAAGCCGCCTGCTCCTGAATCGGCTAAGCTCACGCTGCCATTTTTCTGTTAAGAAGCGTAAATATTGACACAGTGACATCAGCTGCCTTCAGTTGGCGAGTGAAAGCAGCTTCCTATCTCTGTGTCTTTCTTTGCTTTTCACTCTCCTTGCTGCTGGTCTAGAGTCTGCAGAGAAAAGCCTCGTCATTACATTCTCCTTGCAGCCACACTTACCCTTGTGGACTCACTCACACGCTCCCATTTCTAAGTTCACCCTCTCTAGAAGTAGCCGACACTACACCGACCATAATCTACATTTCAAGTTGCAAGTCAAAGAGTGGAATTATTAGAGTTTTTGGTAAAAAATAAATAAAATTAAAAATAGAATAACAAGTACACATTTATTTTATGACGTTTTGTAAGTTTTACCTTGAACATGAAGTGCATTTTTTGGGTTTTTACTATGAGATCACATCAATGTTTTCCATGAATGTTGATGACCAAATTTAACTCTAAGTAAACAGGTAAGTGATCCCATTAAAAATTACTTTAAGCTCTATAAGCCTGCCAGTGGGCCAAAAAATTAGTTTGTAACAGTATTTTTAAATGTTAGTTAAGGTTTAGACTCTAATATTCTCTCACATAATTTGTCCAAAAGAAAAAATAAATTTCCTTTTTTGTAAATCCGGGCATGTTTGTAGTCCAATAAACTATATCAAACATTCTATGGACTACAATACCCAGCTGAGAAGAAAAACATTCATTATGATACATTTTTATCATACATCTGGCAAATACAATACAGTGCACAAAAATCTAGTGACCAAGCCTTGTGTTACCATTTAAAAGCTAAGGCTGACAGCTGGAATGTATTATACTATATGTTCCACACAGAGGGACATGCATGCATGCTTACCATGAAAATATTGTCTCGCCATTTCACAGAAGAATTAGGATCATCCAATAAACCGCCTCCACACCGCTGACATCACTTTTGCAGACCACATCACAAAGAGTAATCACCTCTCCATCCAATCATTGTTACTAGCTCGGCATGAGCGAACACATGCAGCAGCGGCCACGCAACATGTCGATCAATGATTAATATCTGACTGTGGTGGAGTCCTGCACAGTGATGCTTATAAAAAAATAATATTTTTGCTTTTATTCTCACTAAGATGATACCTCAAAGCGTGTACTTTAAGGGGAAAAAAAACAGGCCAGAAGAATCTTCATTAAGAGAGTAGCAAGAATGCAAGATGATAAGTGGCTGTACACAATTGCTCCAAACACATTTTAAATTATACCATGGTATCCACATTACATAACTTGTAAGGTAAGCCATATGTTTCAGAGACATTATGCAAAGACTTAAATCAGTTGCTGTAATGCTGTCTAAGCTCTTAACATGCATAGCGGCGAATGTACACTGGGTGGCTGTAAACTGATACTGAAGAGGCTCTACAGGACACAGTTGTGTGATTAGCTGGTGGCTCTTCGAACCTTACAAACCTTACAGTAGCAGGACTGGATGGCACAAAATAATAAAAACAGACCACAACACCAAAACTCACCAGTTCAGCATCAATAACATTCAGGGGGAGTAGCTCATGTCTTGTCCTGCAGAGACAAAAAAGGTAACGCGGTGAGAAGAGAGAGTAATTTCATAAATCATATCTGGACTTATTTGGTGGAGAGCTTTAATCCATGATATAGAGTAGTACGGGCAAAAATGAGTAGAACCTCACAGGAAAGACAGCATCCTGTGGACCACAACTCACTAGTCCTCTGCCACCTTAGCAGTGGAAGTGAAAAATAAAAAAAGGAAGACCCCAAAGCATTAATTCCATTCACTTTTCTTAAAATACTACATAATCTCCTTTGTCGGCACACAAGGCTGCTTTTCTGTTAATCCCATCAATGCATCGCGCGGCCCATCAGCACTTCAGCATTCACAGACTGACCTGCACAGCCCTAAAACACACACCTCTGACAGTTTTGCGTTGGCTGTTTCATTGAATTGTTCTAAAGATGCTGTTCCTCTGGCAACCTTAATTAACACCACCAAAACACCACATGAAATTACACAGCCATCAGATGCATGATAAATAAAACCATCATCACTAAAAGTAATAACACCAGGCATGAATTGGGATTAAAAAATTACACCTTTTTTATTTTATTTTTTTTAAAAGATGTCCACCCAAAGATGTAACCCATCATTAGCATCTGGCTCTCAAAAGAAAATCCAAACACATCTGCGTAGCCTCAGTTAGCCTTTAAGCTTCTTAGTCACCTCCATTCATCAACGTGTTCCAAAGTCCAGGTTTAAGCCACAGGTGAAGGATTGTAATTGTGTGAGCAGGAGGTGATGTTTGCCTCTGTAATCAGTATTGAAACCTTTATGCTGTCAATAAGCCAGCGCAGAAGGTGTTTTTTTTCTTTCCACAGTAGTTATTGTCCATCAGGGGCTGTAAGACACAGTTAAAGGACGGGTAGCGTGGGGGTGACATTTAGTAATTTAGCAGTATTCGAGTGTAGGATGTTTAAAATAAGCCGTGTTTCTCTTTAGCCACAAATAAAATGCTCCTGCTGAAACACGACTCATAAAAAAGGCCATAATAAAGAAGAATGTGTGTCAACATGCAGAACACCTGACTGCCAATTATTGATTAAGCTCATTTAAAAGCTGCAGTGAATAAACCTTAGACTAAATAATGTAGCATGGGATATTTGTGCAGCAAATAAGAGCAAGGACCTGTTATTCTTGAACAAATAACACTGTACCTTCTGGGCGTGAGTGACTTAACAGGTCTTTTTTTTTTTTAAATCCAGACTGTGCCAATGTTAAGGGTCCAGTATTTGATGCATTAATGTCGGGAAGAAGTTCTTTTCTCAAACATTTCTGCTGACACTGCAATATTGTAGTGAATATGATTACCAGAACCAAGATTTCAGCCTCAGATGTCGTTCTACTCAATTAAAATAGTCGAACTCTACATTCATCAGTGGGCGATGAGGTGAATCCAAACGTTTTAGGTACATTTCTCCAAAAAATGACTGATGCCACGGTGGCCTTATTGTTTTAATTATTATCAAATAACCTACTTTGGCAAGACTTCTTTAATGAACCCCCTCTAGAAACATATTTTAACGGCTCTCTACGAAACCCTTCTGAGAAATTTCAGAACTGTTTGCAATGTTCAAAGAATCTCCTTCCAGTTCCACATAGAGCCTTAAATTTTCCCACCTCAGCTTGAGAACCATCATACGCCTTAATTTCTTTGTGCATATGGTTATGCCTAAAAACAAATCCTATAACAAGCTATCGTTAAACACTGATGTGGTGATGTAAAGAGGTCCCTGGATGTCCATCACAGATGCTCTGTGACTCAACGAGCCCATCACCTAATTAAATCAACAATGCATTCAACTTCTGCGTCAGCTCAACGTGCAACACCGAAGCCCAAAAACGACATCTGATGCAAATTCATGACAGAAAAGGCCGGTTTTGTGAGATTATCTGCAGGTTTGCGTGGCAACGATGCAGCCGAGCAGTGTGCACTTTGCCATGCAACGTACTAGCCGGCTGGCTTTTTCTTTTTTTTTTTATCTGTCCCGCTACAGTTAGCTCCACCGGCTAACCTCAGTGCCGTTGGAACCCACAAGAACCCCAACATTTCATCAAGTTTGCAAGGCGCAGCGGCTTCCAGATACGTGCATGTGACTCGCACGGGGAGGAAAATCACTGTGCCAAGAAAAGCGACAACACTTGTGCTACTGAATTACACGCGGTCCAGTTTGACGCGTTGAGCTAGCTAGCTCAGGCTACAGCCGCCAGCTCCGTGTGTGACAGGCGGCGAGAGAGGATGTATGCATGTCTGAATGATGCCATCTGGATTCGGAGTGAGCCTGTGAGAGCTGGCGTGATGGAGTTTGGACGTCCTTCATCAGCAGCGCCCGGCTGACACGCAGAACAAACACACCGCATTCTAAAATTTCGTTGGATTATGAGGGGACAAACAGCAAAGCAACTCCGGAGCAGCTCCGACAATCGTATCCGACGCTTCTGCGTTGTTCTTACGTGATCTTTGGCGTTTCGGCGACGGTCAGCACGCACAGTTTAATCCGTCGGCGGGCAGCTGTGATGCACCGAGGAGTCCACTTCTGTCTGCTGGGGGTTTCCTCTCTCCGTGTCTGCGTCTCGTCTGTGTCATTCAGCGGCTGCAGCTCCGTCCCGGCTCCCTCTGTCTGTCTGCTCCGTCTCACTGCTGCCGGAGCGTCCCGGTGCTCTTGTACCACCCGCCCTCCAGTGGAGACTGAGCGGCCCTGGTGCGCTTTGATGAGGACTCCCTCTCTTCAACAAGGCAGCGCGCGCCCACCCCTCACGACCAAAACGTGCCCGCGCGTGACCGACTACGTGGGCCCGCGTGCGCTCATATAGATTTATGTATACGTGTGCGTGCGTGCGTACGAGAGTGTGCACAAGCACAAATGTGCCATTGAGTGCGTCTAGATTTGAAAGAATGAGTCATGCAGCAGCAGAAGCGGAGTCAGCTCCTCCCTGCTCCCGCACAGCTGACGGCTGCGGCCGCCATGCGTTGATAAACGCCGCCTCCCCCCTTCAATGCTGCTGTTTTGTCTCCCCACGCCACCGTGCGTGTCTCTGATTCACCACTGCTCCATCAGCTTAACAGGTTTTGCATTTTTAGGGCATACATAAAGGTTTATGGCGTTGATTCACACGGTGGTTGACGTCAGTTGTGGCATGAACAAGGGGGTAGGACCTTTTCTACCTCACGGAGGGTGGTAAATTCGACTTGTAAACCAAAGAATTAAAGCCCATTGGGACCACGTTTGAAATTTGGCCAAAAGATGGTTCCTCAGAAATCTGAACGAAACAAATACTTGAAGATCACGACTCCAGTCGCCATGGCATTTCCGTTTTAGCATTTCCAAACGCATATAACCTCCCCAAAGAGTAATCATTATTTTAATTCGTGAGTTATAACTACTGCCTGTGGCCCCTAATGTAGCAGGGACTTTTGAGAAAGGAGGAAAAATGACAAGAATAGATGCAGAGATACTTGTTTTTAGTTCCTTGTGCAGATACAAAAACACTGGATCCTTTTGCCACAATGAAACTTGGTGTTTAGCAACAGGTCAAATCACACATATGAGCTACTCCCAGTTTGTAACTTAAGCTTTAGGAATCTCCCGGGAGAACAGTTTCCACAAGGATGTCTCCCAGTGATAGGTCTCTGCAAAATCCTAATATTAACACAAAGTGGGAGCTCTGAGCCCTCTGATAGAGCCAGTGCCCGTTTGACGTTTGAACTGTTGAGCAGAAAAGTAAATGGATAAAAAGATGGAGCGTTCACTTTCCAGAGGACATTTTTAGGTTTTAGGTCATGCTTTTGAAATGGCCTAGATGTGGCGGTGTGGTTTAATGTAAGCTTTATGTAAGGATTATGTCTTGGGGTTAGGATTAAAACGGCATTAAGTTTACATTAGGTTTAGATAGAAATATTTAAGACAAGGTGTAGAGGGTAAAGATTAAATATGAGGGCAGGAAGGTGTATGCTTCTACCTTATAATCAGCATCTTGTAGTCATCTTCCTCTTCTGCTCTCCAGGAGTGCCTCATTAAAGCCCAGTTACAGATGCCGCCTGCTCCTCCACTTCCTCAACCCTACAGCAGACGGACAGACGCAGGGTGACAATATTCCTGGGACTTTGTCAGGGCGTCACTGTTTATATAACCCAGAGAAGCTTATTAAATAGCCACCCTCCTTCCGTCCTGAACTCGGGGTTAATTAGCTCACTTCCTGGTTGCCGGTACGCAAGGAGACCTCCAAATGGTCGAGGCGGTTGTTACGGGTGACCAGGCCCGTCTCATCTCCTGTCGCTTGTTGGGATTCTGCTGAAGACTGACAAGGACACACTGTTTACACAGACAAGGAAGAAAAAAGACACTAAAATATAATGCAGCTAAAATTTTCACACTGAGCCACGTGGACATACACAGCAAGGAACCACACAGCTCGATAACGCGTCACAATCTGATCATGGGTGACTCCTGTTTTCATGTACCCACGCCGCACAAACATGCACTCCTGGCCAGACACAAGTCAACTCAGCTTATCACTGATGATGCATATCAAGGTGAATTGCCAAGGTTAAGTTGTACAAAGCTTGAGCCTTGGAATCGAACACTAAGGTCTGATGTTGCTGGTTGTCAGTCAGTCTCAGTGAAGTGCTGCTACGTGAATCATTGACGTAGAGGCTTGAAATCATGTTCCTGCTGGGTTGTTTCAATGTTACTGTTGCCCAGGAGATCATTGGAAGTAGGTCATCGATGATTTCGCCCCAACATCCCCTGCCCCTGAGTGTGACACATTTTCACATATGCTCACCTACACACACGTACACACACAGACTCATACACACACCCACACACACCTAGCCAATTGCTGTGCCGATGACTCCAAACACTCACTCTATAGGTGGGTTTGGGCCATAATTGCGAATGTTCAGTGGCGCAATCTTCTCTTTCCATTCCATTATGTTAGAATGAGGGTGGGCTAACACTGATATAATAATTCATTCACACACACTGACAAAAGGTGAATTTCAACACAGATGAATGAAAACATAACCGACGATTAATGACAATCACAGTCAAATAATAAGGAACAGTTAGATGTGACTATAAGAGGGTAAAATGAGGGTGTAAAATGACACAATCTGCAGTTATGTGACATACACAGACATAGTTTAGGATGTAAAAATAGCACCAAAATTGTTCTGAGAACAGTGATGACAAATTCAAAAGACACACGACTCTACTCCAGAAATTACAATAAAAGCCACATTTATTGTAATTACAAGCAATATTCCCTTTACGCTATTTTTTTTAAATATCAATTTGACATTTTAGCCTTATGTGATACATACATTTACATTTCTAGAGTGCATACATAGAAGGTGATGAAGGGTGATCTAGGGGTTGGTAAATAGAGTGGTTCAAGATGATAAAAAAAAGAGATATCTTGCATTTCATTTATCAGACCCATGACAAACACTGCTCATCACAAGCATTTCTCAGTAGTTGTACTGTACTTAAAACAGCCTATTTAATACCAGTCTAGAACATAATGGCAATTAATATTATTATTTTAAAGTGAGGGTGTAATTCACACATTCAACATCAAACAAGGCAAACCAATTCAAAGGCACAGGACTCTCACAGCAATATCTTTAAAAAAACTTGTACTTACATGTCAGGTCACCCTTCATTTCTTTTTTAACTGTATCAAATTACCCACAGATTAAATTGCACTGGACATTCAGGAAGTTGAGAACAGCTTATGGGTACCAAATGGGACACTGTGTTATTTAAAGAGGAAACAGACCAGTCAACACTTGACAGGTATAAACTCAGAGTTTGCTGCATGTTTATACATAACTGAACTAGTTCCCCACTTCACACCACAGCTACCAATTATGGGTGAATATTGACAATAACGTCAGTAGGTGACTTATTTCCAGCTGTGCTGGGGCATCTGCTCTGTGTACCGGGGAGCTGCGCGCACATTCCGCTGCATGTACACCACGAACCGAGTAAGAAGACCATTTCAACAAAGTTACAGCAGGATCCTAATTTGGTCTTATTAAGTTTGGTCTTAACTTAAGCCGGCTCATGCTCGATTTAAAAAGTTGTTGCTTATTTAAATCCCATTCAGATTCAAGCCAGACTGCATCCAGGGTTTATATGTTCAAGATGGAAATCATTGCTACAGAGCTACTGTATCATTGACACTTGATCTAGCACATGCAGATACTGTACAACACTTTCCCTTTACATCCGCGCCCAGTCCCAACATTAAAAACTAGCCGAACCAAAGAGAATGACAGAACACCGCCTAATATTAACATGTACAACATCATACAAACCACTTAATGGTTAAAAAAAGAGGATGGATTTTAAAAAGAAAGTAGCAGCAACTCATACCTAGGTCTAGTTCTGTGAGAACTAAATTGAGAACCAGTGAGCAACCAGTGCTTCTGGGTTAAATAAAGATACAGTTACTGGACATAATAAGCCTTCAGTGCAAATATGTAACGATAAATCTAATTCTTACAAAGATGGAAGAGTCAAAGGCTAACTATACACCGGTAACAGTGGAAGATGACTCCACTCGAAATGACAAAGTGAATTCAAACTCTTGGCACCTCGCGCCTCGCTGACCACCACAATCCATGATGGACAATCATGAAAAGAAACTGCACTCTCTGTGCAACAGTTCAAGTAAGGTACTCCTGCAAACATCAACACATCCCGTGGCCATACCGAAATGGACAACATAAAATATGCGGAAAAAAAAACAAAAAGACGAGACTGCATTCCATGAAGAAAGCACCTTTACTTACTAATCCTGTCTCAGAATGCAACTGATCCTGCCATTACGTTGTAGCAGTCTCTTCCTAGATCTGTGGTAAACCCACCCATCACTGTCCCAATGTGAGGCACAGCACGCGCTTTAGGCTCTAGAGGGCTGTGTCGTAGACCCTTTCTGTGGAGCCCTCCTCAATTTCGTCCTCCGACTGTGACGCCTTGTGGTTCAGCCTCTCTGTTGTCGAAGAAGAAGCCGGAAGCTTTCCGTACAAGCAATCCTCACTTAGCTTGGCTTTGCTACTGTCCTGAACAAACTCCTGGATCTCCACAGGTAGCCGCCGAAATTTGTCCTGGTACTCCTGGTCGAGGTCGCTCTGTAGCTGCAGAAGAACAAGGTAGACGTCAGAACAGGAGATTACTGACAGGTGAAGTCACAAATAAGACCCCTGAGAGGATCGGTGCACATCAACACAGGCTTATATTTGAAGCAGGCCTAAAATTAACAAATGTAGCATAGAAACGTGGGCATTTTAAGTTTAGTAACTATTAATCCATTTGAAATGATTTACACTGAGGTACAGTTAGTGTTCTGCACTGATTTTACAGCACTGTTTATAGAGTACCTGCCTGTGATTCTTGGACTGAATAAATAAAAAGGGTTTCAACGCTGCAGAAATGCACCACGGTTGCAGAATCATTGAGCAGACTGTGGGAACATGAAGTGTGTGACACGCACCGCTTGTTTATCTGCTGTCTTTGAACAACAACACAGTCCAACATAAAATCACTATTCATATTTAGACATGTTTCTGGCAGCCTCACAAAAGCCAGTCCAATGTTTGCTTTGATTTTCAGCTCTTTTTTTGATTTCCACCAACTCCCGAGGGACTTGTCTGACCGTTACGCTGCCAAACGCTTCCCCGCATTTACCACGTAGCTACTAACTGTGTCTGTTTGATGCTGCATGAGTAGCGCGGAGTAGGTTTATCTGAGGTTTTCAGCTGAAAACCGTTGCCTGTTGAGTCTGAATAAGGGGAATGGGGAGACAGATGCAACTCACAGCAAAAAAGAGTAGAAAGATGCTTAAATGCTCCCAGGAGCTGAGGAAAGTGAGAACTTGTATAATAATTCTGTTTGTTTTGATATTAGAACTGTCTGCTTTCAAAATCCAAATGCATATAAATTCACTGACTTAGGCGGTTCAGTGACCAGGAATGAAAGCGCCGAGGGGCATCACGATCCCCTCCTGTACAAAATCATTCCTCTTACTGAATGAAATAGGTAGAAGCTGTTTTTCTCTCAGGCATAGGTGCCCACAATGATTACAGATGACAAGGTTGTATTCATTTCATTGTGAGCCAATAATTGCTGTAATGCTGATTTCTCTGTTTAACTACCCCGCTGGTTCCCATGGGAGAGCGGTAATTAAAAGAAAATCTGCTAAGATGAATTGTGTCAGAGTCCTGAGGCTCAATACGGTCACATCAGCATTGTGAGATAATACCTGATAGTTCTTAAGGATTGAGCTGGAATCCATATTGTGGCTGAACAAAAACCTGGGCTAGAGTGGGGGGTTTCTAAAAAGAGCACATGCACCATCGTAGAAGCCCCTGCGCACATAAGACACATTGCTTCATGTGTTTTTTTAACTTGTTGAGCAATAAATGTGGTTAAAAAGACAAAAATTTTATTAACAAGAGGAGTTTTGTGACAAAACACCAGTTTGAACATCTAAACCCTGATAAAACAAATGAATAAATTTAAAGCAACAGTTTGTTCCACAAGGGGACAAAGAGACTGAATAAAAAAGGGGAGAGGAAAAGCAAATGAAGGTCAAGGACTGCTATCCAATGTTCTGCTCCCAGCACTTTAGCTTATGAGATGGCACATCCATTTAATTCAAGAGCACTGCATAGCAAAATAAGACAAGACTGTGACGGAGTACTTACTCTTAGCGCTTTGGCGTATTTCTTTACAATCAAACCACAGTAGTTTTTAATTACTGAACAGAATTGTGTCTCTGCAGTTTCAGATTGCAGTTGGAAAATCCAATGGCAGCGTCTCATGCTCAGATTAGAGTGTTAAACTATTATTACGTCGAAAGGTTTCTTAAGCTGTTTCATAAGAGTAGTTATAGATACCAAATAAATCATATGGTGGCAAACGTGTGTGGAAAAAATGTTTTACGACGCCAAAACTACAACAATGAAATGCTGTTTTTCTTGTGTTTAAGTGAATTATCGAATAAAATTAAATGAATTAGCTAACTAATTCATGAGCCGAATATCAATAACTATGTGGCTGGAGTTGAGTTGAAGCTGTGTTCCAAAACAAAGCTTATATTACCAGCAAAAATCAAGGTGAATTGTTAAAATGCAATTATATATAAAGTAAATGCTTGAATATTAGCTGCTGGAATCGACCGCGGATGAGTTACAGCAATTAGATGAATAAAGACACAAGGCCAGATACGACTCAACATGATAAAATCTCAACGGTTTCAGGTGCCTGACCTGAATTCTAGTAGCACTGCATGGACACAGAGTGCCTAAAACTTGGATAAATACAGAGGTCAGTTTGTCTCGAGTTACGTTTATCTGCTTAAAACATATTAAGGTTCATTACAGAACCAAAGGAATCTTTTCGTCCCCTAAAATAAAGGTGGAACCAGTGAAAAAGGGAAACTTAAACCGTGATGAAAAGGCCCTACTGAGCGCAGCATCATAAGGTCACCTTCTCTTGTTACTTCTCACTCTCTCTGTGGGGCTCTCACAGCGGACATGCAACACACCAGAACCAGATGGCTGAAGATGCCCCATGGTCCCTCAGCTTCACTCTTCCTGTTCTCTGCTGTTCATGGCCTAATTAGGGGCGGAGCATTCCTGCACGGCAGCCACGTGTATGTCCGCACATCTGCGAGGTCGGCTCCATCTCCATCTCCAGACCAATGAGCTCCTCATCTCCAACACGAACATTCGTAGCATTATGTTTTTGTCAGTCCAGCACAGTAAATTCAACCAACTCCCTGTTCGATACTTTGGTAAATCTGTTCCAGCTGAAAATACAAGTCATTGAGTGTTAGCAGCACAGTGGGCTCATTGTAAGTGTCCTCTGAACACTTCTGACCCCGACAACAAACCATACACACGCACGCATGCACACGCAACTCTCACTTTTGACTTTCTTAAAATATAGCATTCTGTGACCTTCTTCACACGCTGTCCTCGTTTAGAGGAGCTATCAAGGGAAGCAGAGGAGGCCTCCAAAGAGCCAAATTAATTCTTTGCTTTGAGCTGTGACGTAACGCCCGCTGCAGCAACATGCTGCTGTGCATCCACCCCGTGCAGCAGTCTCTCATTCCGCAGCTACATTCAGGAGGTCCAAGTGAGATGAGGCTGTCTGTGGCTTCTAACGTTTGCATTAAATGTCAGTTCTAGCTGGCTGATACTGCTGTTTTCACAGCCTTTCTGTAATCTGAATGCATTGAGTGCATTAAAGAAGCAGAAAACACAGCTTTTCCACGCATGCCACAGTAAGGTTAATTCCAACTCTGAGGTAGTCTCAATACGCTTTCCACTATATTAACCATGTAATGTCAAAGTGATCTCTACCCCTGCTCAGTGCAGAAGAGTGAAAAACACGTTAAGTATAATCAGGAAATACAGCATGCTCATTTTTCACCCTTCTATCTGTGTCAGTGCCCTTTCCTGGCTATATGAAATAATTCATCCGTTGTTTTGTGGAGATTTTTTTCAGGTTCAACTTCAGGTCCTGGAATTAAAATACACTCCTGCATACCTCCACCGTGCGCGTACAGTAATGAGTCTTTTCCCTAAAAGGACAGGTTCAAACTGAAAGGCTAGCATTGAAATGTGTTTAGATTTAAAAGATCTTCCATCTAAAGTTGGGATGCTCTACATGAGGCATTTAGCTGAAAAAAAAACTTAAATAAACACAAGTCTATTTTTATGAAGCACTGTTGTTGTTCATTGTTTCAAATAGTGTCTGTTGTGCATGCATATTTAATATCTGGCTGTTAAAAATGCAATAAAAACAAAACAGACCTCCTAACCGAGTGGAAGGTGATGCCACAAAAACAAACATAGTCCTGAAAAGTGCTCTGTAGATCTGGGAGGAAGTGTGAACCCTTTTGCAACAACCACGTGATGCATCGCCGTCACCACAACAACAACAACAGCTTTAACAGGACAAACTTTTGCTTCGATACCACTGAAACGTCTGCTAAATCGTTCCAGTGGAGTCGAAACCCACCAGTTCAAACCCACCTTCTCATTGTCAGGAGTCATAAATGCTTCATTAGTGCTGCTAAAAGGTCACTAAGGTCAAAACTCTTATTTCCAGGAGTCCAGCCGTGCAACAGGTCGTACCCACGACCTGGCTACATCATGAATGCCGGTGCGCTGAGCTAAAATAGCCCAATACAGCACCAGTGTACCCAAGCGTGCACTGCACACGCACATGCATGCACACACAATGGATTTTACTTCACTGTCCCCACTTTGGACTCTGTGTTCCCTCTGGGTATTGTGTGCATGTGTTTGTGAACCCAAGTGCATTATTGATGTGAGTCCTCCAGGCACAGATGATGCAGATCAAAGTCTGTGATGTGGGAACACAGTGGCCGCCCTTACATTAACCCATCGGGGAGGATGGGGGGGGGGGGTGATCAAAAAAACCACAGAGGAGGGGAGAGATGTCACATAAACACTCTCCTCCTCTTCATCTCTTCATCTCATGACAGTTCCGTCTGCGGTAACCTGCTCGCTCTTGCCGCCTTGCCCAGCCTCCATTTTGCTCCTGCTGGGTTTGTTCCACCTCCGGTAACCGTCCCCGCCATCGGGTCGCGAGCGCTCGGTTCCAAATGAACAGATTGCAGAGTGTCACGAAGGGTAGAGGAGAGTTTGAGAAGTGGGGAGGTGGTAAGAGCGGGGGACCTGAGTTTCCATGACAACCGCGCGGGACTCCAGCTTCCTGAATGAGCATGTGTATGTGGGTGTGCGCGTACGCCGGCGGTTCTGCGTTAGTTTAAGGCTCTCACCGCGGGGAGACACCGCCACATTCAGAAGAATCGGCGCGTTTCTTGCCAAAGCGCACACGTTGACACCATGCTCACACATGCTCCGCCGACACGCACTGTTGCAGAACATATTGCTGTAGTGCTACTTCGCACTCTCCTTCGCAGCCAAAAAAGGTGCGTGTGATGGGATGACTGGGAGCTGCAGCATGGCCTGATAGGCTTTCAGCCCAGTCCAAACACAGGATCTTCAAAGAGCGTATGATGGAGTCTTTTCACTAGACTTCCATCTTATCTGCCCCCTTACGTCCAACAATCCAAACACTTTCAAACAGGGCAGACGGAGCTTCAGACTGGATGTTCCCTGAAGTTGTTGGTGTTTTTGTGATTATTTATTGCTCACTCCTGACGTCTATTTGGGCATATGGGCTTTTACTGGCAATGACAAATGTTAAAAGAAAAAAAGAGTATGATCAACATGAGTCATAAGTAATTAAAGGTAGGCATATGGTGACCAGACGGTACATGGGAACCAGGTCCAGGAGGTGTTCCGGAACAGCACCCCCCACCCCCACGTCAGGCAGGAGCTCCTGGAGGGCATTTGATTGGATCATTAACAACAAAGTGACGCTTGAGATTGCACGCTGAGAGTGACGGCAAATCTCACCACCTTTCTTTTTTTTCTCCCCCCCTCTGTCGGGTTGTGCGTGATTATCGGGCTACCAAGGTCTCTGTCACAGGTATCCATTACGGACACCACAGTTGGAGTTTGTGAGTAACATTTGTGCAGCTATCTTTGCGGGGCCTTTCAATTGATATTTCTACTTGAGAATCCTAAACCAAACCTAACCAATTCTGGCTGACAATAACCTTAATCCGACCTTCATTCAGACACAATAACAACATGTCTGCACAAAGCTCTGTTATTATCTGTCCTCTCTACCTGGAATATACACTGTAGTTGAACAATGGTGAATAGCCAGCATTCACAAAGTGCACCATTTGTCTGAGGTGAGTGGCACAATACTTCATTTTCAGAATTGTCCACAGAACAGTTTGGGGTTCAACAAGGACCATTTCTCATGTGGTTACACAAGATAGAAACCAGACTTAACAAAGCTGGATATTTAAATACAGAGCTGAAGCGACATGCTCTATGGCACATGTAGTGGTCTGCATTGTAAATCAACACGGTTGACTGCATCTTTGAACAAACAGAACCACATTCTCCACTTGCCAGGCCTGTTTCCTCCGACATCTCTTGCTTATTTAAATGCTGTTATGACAGGGAGGAGGGTGGGGTGGGGGTGGGGTTTCAGTTCCAGTAATGAATTTGCAGGAAATTGCGTTTCACTAAGAACGAAATCTGATTAAAACACTCAAGAATCGAATATAAGTCGCCAAGGGTTTGACACTGATGATCCAGCTCCACAGCTCTTATTACACTTGTGACGGTCACCATAGGAAAGAACTAAAACAGACATCAGTGAGGGGAGAGATACACAGATATTATGTTCCCATTCATGCAGCGTTTTGCTGGCACTGCCACACCTTATTATGCTATTAAAGGAAATGTAAAAGAGCTCCATGCCAAAGTGCAGGGCTCCATGTCGGCGGCGTCCCTCCTACCCTCGTGTCTGAGCAGTTTTAAAGAATCGAGGAGCAGATAGCCGCCCAGTGTGGGCGGTTATCTAGCCACGGGAACATTCTTCATTCACACAATAGCCCATGAATAAAAACAGCGATCAATATTAACATAAGGAACATACTGTGTGATCTTGACAAATATAGAGCATCTGAAATGGGACACTAACATGCGTGTCCACATATCTAAAACAAATTCTTTAGACTGCTGTCCCAGTTAGGATGTCATGCTGCAGTGTTACTCAGTCTGCATCACAAAATAAAGGAAAAATACATTTGTGAACAGTAAAAGCGCATTTCCACTAATTCACACCATGCTGTAATTCTCTCAGCTATTAAAAAGGTCTCAGCTATTAAAAAGCTGCAACATTTTCTGTTCCCAGGTGGGTGTACGCAGGCTGTTGATAGTGCCACTCTGATGCTGTATACTACTGAACTACTGGGATGCTGGGGGGGGTCTTACCGTATTACTCATCTGCACCGTCATCCTACAGTAATATGGGGTATAGTGAATATCTGATATGCCAAACCTTCACGTACATGTACATTTACTGAGCCGTCATGCCAAACATTAACAAAACGAGAGCGTAGCTACCTTTGACACGGACCGCCCCCTAGTGGCCAAATAATGATTCCATTTAAATTACAGAGACGTACATTTAGAATTTAGAGCAAACTACTGATGGATGATGTCAAGAGCAAAAAATAAATAAATAAATAAAAAATCAAACATCAAGAGTGCCAAATGAGCTCTGAAATAAATCCCCTGTTTCATACACACAAAGACACACATAAAGGTTTGTTTTTTGTCTTACCTTCGGCCTTTCATCCAGGATTTGCTGACGGATGTCCTTGTGCTTCTCCAGCAGCCTCTCCTGTCTTTTACTCTGTGCATCTTCCAACTTTACACAGAGGAACAGAACAGACACACAAGGACAATTTAAGGGTGATACAGACGCCTTCAGGTTGAGATGGATCACATTTAACTCATTAAATGACACATGGTATACAAGAGTATAAATCATTCATCAAAACTAGCTTACTCGTTTGATGTATTGCACCACCTCGTTGACAAATGATCTGTTGATCTCCAGCTTCTCTCTGTGGGGATTTTTTTTCACAATCAAACCCAACAAATCCGAACTGATGCTGAAATATTAAATTAGTCTCTACTGACATCTAGTGGCCAAATATAAAACAGCACATTAAAAGTAAGAAACTTACTCCTCTGTAACGTTCTTGTCTTTGGATTTTGCTTCACTGATCTTCTCCTGTCGCTTCTTGTCCATTCTCTTCTTAAGATCTTTTTTTTCTCTTAAGTTAGACGCATACTTGAAGTGAGTAAAACCACGTGAGAGTTTATGGGAGCAAAATAAATGAACTTGCCTTACTTCTCACAGATGTCCTTCAGCTTTTTGAGCTGGATGTTCTGGCACTCCTCAGCTATGGTGGTCAGTTTCTCAACAAGCTACATTGAGAAGGAGACAGAGAGAGTTCAAAATCCCCTCCATATTCCCCTCCTCCTTCATATTTTCTTTTAATGAAGGAGCAATCACTTGTGCCTGTTTTTCTTTTGCTTGAGCGGACCTATAACATTTGAGTTGTGTTTGTCATGTTGGTGTATTTGAGCAGAAGTCATTTACTTTTCCACACAGCACAGGCAGCACAATCATGGCCGCAGTTTAGTCATTTGTATAATGCAATTAATATGTGCTGACCTGTATAAACTACAGGGCATTGACAAAAAGCACAAACCAGGCAGCGAAATTTCTACTTTCCCCATTTACAATGTAGGTTTTTGTCAGTACTATCGGCTCAGCTTTAGTAGAATTTCTTAGACACATTTTGTGGGGAGGAGATACATTTGTCTATTTAGGTGTCTATTCTCTAAGTGGCATAAAAGCAGGTCATTCCAAAAGAAATTGAAGAAAATTGCATTAAAACAAACAAACAAACAACATTTAACTATTTCTGTAGTCCCACTACAACATTATTTACCAGAAAAGGGAGTCTCAGGAGAGTAAAAGAAATCTGATATGAGACTCATCTGAGAGAAAATGATCAGTTATTGTGCCGACGTGTTTAAAAAGCCCTCGTACCTGTTTGATGTGCTCTCTCTTCTGGTACTTTTCGCTGTAGTACTGTTCCTGGCGGAGTGTGAGGAGCTGCTGCTGCTGCTGCTCCTTCAGCTCCGCCAGCCTCTGGCTGCATTCCTGATCCAGCTCGCACAGCTCCTGGTCCAGGGTCGACAGTGACTGCTCCGACCGACTGTGGGCACAAACACACACCCTCATCTGCACCTTTTCAACGCAAGCGGCGATCAGTCGATTTGACTGTCAACAGGAATTTAGCACAACAATGAAAGAAGCTATTCAGCATTTTGCATTTGTATTGTCTGCCACGTAAGCCATCCAGGCACAATGCGTGCACTTGAACCATATTGCCCTTGATGTAATGTTTGAGATTTGAAACATTGGAGAGGCGACTTATCTTGTAGCGAGGAGGAACTCGCCTGAAATAGGTTATCGGTCTTTCTCAGCGCTCCTCCTCTGGGGCTCACTGGCTGAGAGGACTGTAATCTTTGTTGCTCTCTGAATACTGAATCAGGTGTGAAGGACTCCTGAGGGCCTTGAATGCATCTCTGAGGCTTGAGGGAAGTCTTATCAACTTATTGTTATTCCTAACAGCTTTTCAGCTCTTTCCCTCCTATGGTTTTAAACTTTTTCCCTCTCTAAATCAACGAAATTGCAGCAGCAGGCTGGCGAGTTTCAAAAGTAGTGGGTTTATTTCTTGAAAATGTCTTCTCTAGTTGTGCCTTTTTGAGGGTAAATGTTTGTAAAGAGGTGAAAGTCTACCTACCTTTTCTTACCGTCTCGTTTGTGGCTCTTGTGCAAGGCAGCGCGCCGACGCTGGTGCTGGCTCTGCAGATCGGACATGCGGGCGTTGTGCTCCTTTATCAGCTCGCTGGTCTTGCGATGGTGCTTCCTGACCAGCTCCTTCATCTCCTTGTACTGTTTCCTCTGCTCGCGCACAAAGCCCTTCTGCTGCTTCAGCTCCTCCAGAGTCTGAGCCTCCAGTTCTCGAAAACACAGACAAAGGAAGCTAAACGTGGCCACGTTTGGGTCGCTACACCCAGCTAGAACGTTCACCAGGGTTTAGAAATGGGAGTCTTACCAGTGAGGACACTCTGAATGATGTCTTCAGTCTTTACTGTGGGTTTCAACGAGCCTGACCACCCAAAACAAGTTTACGTGTTTGATCAGAAGACACTTTTGACCAGTAATTTTTATTTTATTCCAGGAAAATAAATAAAAAATCAGAACTTACATGGAATGATTTGTAAACTCCCAAATGTATTTATTGCCAATATACTGATATGATACAAATTGGTATGCACATCTTCTGATGTGAAGGATTTCTAACAGATTTCGGCATGTGATGTTGGTCTTGCATACAGTACCTGCAGATTGAGGCTGGTGGCCTCCCAGTGAGGGGGGTTTGGGGGCGATGATGGGCGTGTGGCTCAGTCCGTTCTCTGCAGGCAGCATGGCCCTCTGGTCCACCTTTGACTCGGACGGGACATCACTTCCTGCCTCCACCTGTCATACACAAGCGGACAGACTGATGATGGATTTCTGGGATGAGCGTGAACTTGTTGAGACCCTTCCCAGGAGGTTCTGGTTGTACCTGCGTCTCACAGGACAGTTTGTAGACGTAGCTGTGATAACCCACTCTCAACATGTCTACCTGCGTGTCCCGGTCTCTCCTCGGTTATCTCTGAGATCTTAAATAATCTCCACTCCCCTCTGCACACACTTTCTCCCCCTCCAACACCGTGGTCTGTTTTTCCCTACACTGATAAATTTGCTGACTGTTGTCATGGCGACAGCATGAAGCAGCTCGCCGCCTACCTTTCTCAAGGGTAATCATATCAGCTGGCTAATCAAATAAGAGGAACCCCTTTGGGAACAAGCCCCTTATTTCCAGTCGCTCCGGCTCATGACCCCAGATAAACCCGAGTCCTGTCTGAGCCGCTCACCTGCTGTTCAGCTAAACAGCCATTACTTAATAAAAATTAAGGTTCTCGCTGAGATGACGATGTTCTATTGTTAAGTCGATAGTCGGGTTCATAAATAAGAGAAACAGTATGTGATTTTCTGAGAGTTTGAATCCAAATAACTCAATAAAACAGTAACGTTTAATCCCAGCAGAGTGAAATATAAGAAGAAAAACAGAGTTCAGGGCCTCCTGGTGTCATTAATCAAATGGAGACTTAAAGAAAAACAGCCTGAAACAAAGTCTGCTTATCATAGCTGTGGCATAAAAAACAAAAAACTGCGATTAGGTAAACTTAGTTCCACCTGCAGCCTCTTCATTTGCCAGCCGTGGATTTTAAATGTCCAAACTCACCTCTTTGTCCCCCTCGTCCTCTCCGCCCTCCTCCAGGGTGAGAGCAGCCAGCTGATTGGCTCTCTGCTCCATCAGGTTGACGTAGCGGATGGGATTGGACAGGGCTTCAATGACGTCTGAGGGAGAGAAGGAACCAGTGTTTGTCTGGGTCCTGCAGAGATTTGGGGCTTTTGGTCTCAGCACATTTCAACGGAAGCCTACCTGCGAATGTGTCGGGGACGTAGTCCTTCACTTCCACGTACACGAACAGAGCGGGTAAAGTCAGAGCCTGATTCTTCTCATTCCTTAAACTGATGTAGTGGTAACCTGCACAAAGAGGGTTGAATGTGGGCTCATCACGACAGCATCACAGTCTGGTGATAGCTCCTATGTGATGAACATAAAAGGTGTCCTCACCTGGACGGATGGCTGAGACGGGGATGATACGGTGGCCGATGAACTTCCCGCCTTCTTCAAAGACGGCTATCCTGATCGAAGCCAGCGTGGGCAAAACAACCTGACACAGACAAAATAAATGACCTTAACTGCAACATCACAACGAAGCAGCTGCTTTCAGAAAGTTCCGTTTCCCACCTTCTTGAAGACAATGGCCTCCTCGTCCCAGACGGGGTTGATGGCGTTGCCCTGCGATGTCTTGGTCTTAAAGGCTTTCCTCTTGGTGTCCACCGGGAGACCAAACATGTCGATCTCCACATAGGTGCCCACTTTCTTATCAGTCAGGAACTGGCCTGAGATGATCTTTAAAAAGAAAACCAGGGCATCAGACACACATCTGCAGAGTTCCACCGCCTCAGTGCAACACACACCTTTACAGACAATGTGTTGGCCACTATTCCATCCACTGTGCTTTCAGTAAAAGGGTCAAAATGCTTGTCCGGCCGCCTCATAAACTCCGGTTTGAGCCTGTAGCCACATTTGCCGTTGTATTCATACATTCCCAGGTTCAACTGCATGGACAAATCTGTAACACAAAGAAGGAATCTTCGTTCACTCTGTCTAGTAAAGAGCTTATTGTTGGAAAACGATGAATACAGGATCGAACAGATTTTTATAAGCATACCAATGGTTTGGAAGTTGAGTGCTACCAACTGACAGCCGGCGTTCCAGAAGAGTTGAGGGTTGTAGTTGGATGAATCCACTCGGGTGCCTTTTGGGTAGATCCTGCTCAGCTGCAGTTTGTTGTATCTGAACGGAACTGTTTAAGGACAATGCTAAACAGTCTGGATTACAGAACCTCTCTCACCTTTCAGGAAAAGGAAGGATACTCTACAAACTCCACTGGGGATTTAGTCAGTTGCTCCAAAGCTTTGGTCTCAACAAACGACGACATCTGGTAGCTGCGATTGATCTCTGTGAAAATAAACATGATAATGAGCAAAAAACACACTCTCCTAACTGACTGAATCTTGCAGTCAGTTATCTAAAAATCTCAACTCTCCACATTGACTTTACTTACTTTTAGATGCCTCAAAGCTGTGAAACTTCACTGGTTGGATGTATATAACCAAGTTGGACATTTCCTCTGTCGCAAAGGCCTCACTGCCAGCTGTGCCCTATGTGTGAAAACACACAATCAAATAATAATAATTGGAACTTTTCATTTTAAATTGCGTTACCACATGTGTCCACTAGAGAGAGCTGTGCTGTAAAGGTGGCGGTGAGGCGCGTCTCGAAATCACAAACCTCATCCATTGAGCCTTTTTTGCAGTCATCATCATCGTCATCATCATCCTCGCTTTCGGCCTCCACCTCACCTGAAACGCGAGTCACCAATATTTGAAAATCATTCAAATGCAAAATAATGAATTCAATTAATTTGGTTTCAAGTGGGAACACGAGTCTTGCAGGTTTTGCACGAATTGTGGCTGGACTATCAATTGGATTTTCTTCTGAGCGTTTTGCTCCCACGTCATCGGTGCTCAGGGCCACAAAATGTGAGCTCAAATGAAGATTTAGCACGAAATCCGTGGTCACAGCGAGAGTGATGAAATTAATTCTGCAACGTGATGGTCAAACCGACCTTCAGCTTTCTACAGCTGGGCTCATGGCAGCATGGCTAATTACCCTCCCCTAAGAATGTGAGGTCACTGTGTGCTATGTATAGCTCACCGATGGACTTTCTGCCGTGCGCCCTCAGGCTGAGTTCAGCACCTTCAGAAGACTGAGAGGGCTCTGCTGTCTCCTCTTTGGTGGAACCTGTGGGGAAAACACAAAGTAATCTTTTAACATAAACAGTGTGCACTCTTTCAAACACTTTGTTTTTAAAGGGTGTGGGGAGCAGAGAGACGGGAAATGTTTTGCTCTGATTTGGCTTCGGATGCACGTTAAAAGTCTAATCATTACAGATTGAGATGAATGGATCAAGTAAATGATTTACAGAAAAAAGATTTTTTTTGCAGCCATAACTCTCTGCCTTTGATGTTCCTCCCACCCCAAATTTCTTAATCTACCTCCAACTGACTGAATTTAAGACATTTTTCCAAGCCTGCGTTGCCCACATTTCCCACCAGGGGGCAGTATGTGTTTTCTGTGTGCGTGGTTGCAAGCGCAGTTATTATGGCTCGCCTGGTCGATCATAATTTACAGCTAAATGAATAAAGCAACCTGGAATATAAAAAGATTACTAAAAAAGTGAGGCACATACTTGCACATGCAGGAGTATGCAAATATATCTAAAGATATGACACATTAACAAAAAGAAAATGAAGAATATGAATTTGAATAAAGGTTAATGGTTTTACTCACACACGGCTGCATAACTGGTCTGTATATAGGACACCCTGGTGACTATAGCAGCACACTGTATATGTCTGACAGGAAGTAGTGTATATGCAACAAGCAATAATGTGTCCAGCTGATGGAGAGAGCAATAAAAATGATGGATGACAAACAAAAGCAGGGTGCTGCTAAAGTGTTTCCTGGATGGCACGGAGGCATCTACCTGACTGTTAAATGGCTCCAGACCTTTTGGCCATATTTCACGCGAGGTCATTAACTCCACAGTGTCTCTTGAGACGGTTTTGAGCGTGTACCTGCGCTTGGGGACGAGGGCTCGCACACGCTGGAAGAGTCGCTGTAGGTGTTGGAAACCTGCTCCGACAGTTTCTTCTTGGTGCTTCCGCTTGTCTTGTGGTGCTTCTTCTTGTTCTTTACCAGGATTTTACCCATCAGCTCCATGGGGCTGGGAAGGGGCACTCCAGACTCCAGCTGGCCACCATGAAATAAAACGACCACATCAATCAAATCACAGTTCAAATCGAGAGTGAGGTCAGAAGAGGGAAGAGGTATGAGGAGACAATCACCACGCTCCATGTGCTGGCCCAAAAGTTTACACAGATCTGCTGCCTGGGAGGAAACTGAGCATCAAACACAAACACTGGTCCTCTCAGAGGAGACGGTGCAATGGAGGCTGATCTTTGATTTATTCATTGGGTACACTGCTTTTGGACAAGTGTGTTTATGGATATTAAAAATGCATTATTGAGGAAGACAGGCTGATTCTGAATAAACACGGCTGTGCTCGAACACATCGATTCAGTGCACTGACAAGTGTGATTTATACCCAGCTGTCACACACATCCATCAACACCTCTGTTCTGATGTCTTTGGAGGGTGATAAATGTATGAGATTACATGTCCTGCCTGAACAAGATGAGGTGCACCCTCCACCATAGAGTTACAGACTCTATTAAGATGCATAATCTTAATACCGTGCAATATTGTTAACCTTCCAGCCGCAGCTCGGTCTGGTCTGCCGCCCACTTTTTACCCAATCTTTTGCCTTCTGGAAGCCGTGCGTAGCAACAGAACACACGACGCAAGATAAGTCGATTTCGCTCACATTTTTAATTTGAAAATCAAGATGTTTGGTAACACGGCTTCCAATAAACCCGCGACCATGCTCACAGCAAATTTTTAAAAAGTAATTTCAGTATCGGTGGAAGTCTAACCTAATCAGACTGTATGGCGGTAGCATAATCCTCTTCCCCGTCACCCAAGGCTCAGCTGAAACCAGTCTAGCCATTTAACCACATCTCTGTGGACTGAAAGAGCTGTTTCCCGTCTCCACGTACGTAAAAGGGGAGTGTTCGTCTTTGCTCTCACCTTTCCCAGTTATTACACGCTCACTGGTGGAAATCTGATTCTTCGACAGCTTTTTCTGTCCGCTCTATCTAAGTTTTCCCCCGGTGTCTGTCTCTTCACAGCATCTATCCCTCTGCTGACGCATTCCAAAGGCTAATACTTCACTGTCAAATCCAGTAAGAAGTGCTTTTAGGGAATTCAGGAGACGTGAAGGATGAAAAGGGGATGAGACGTCCTTGGAGAATAACGAGCGTGGAAAATGTCTATGAGGCCACTAAAAGAGGGAACAGGGATTTGACAGAGCGCGTGAGAGTCTGGGCAACAGGTGCCGGCATTTTCCATCATGCAAGCGCCTACGTGACCTGACACAAAAGACGTCTTAGAGGGAAAAACAAAACAAAAGAATTTGGCCACAAAGAGACAAAAGGAAGCTTTTGACTGGTAGCCATGGCAACAGAGGAGCAACAGATAAGGCGCTGCCAAGAAAAGCAGTTCGATTACGGCTTAAAGCACCTCCTTTTAATGTTACATTATTGTCATTTGTTGTCTCACCCTCAGACAAATGAGTGGTGATGTTTGGGGATGGGAAAAATGTCTGTGGGCTGGATCATTAAAAGTTGAGCATGTTAGGAGAGTGCTGGGACTGACAGTAGGAAAAGCACTGACAACACACTCTGCTATGTGCTGGAGGACATGTCAATATGTCGCGTTTAATGGAAAAGATGCAGAGACAGATGAAAAGGGTCAGAAAAACAAAGAAACCGGAGTACGGTGAAGAAAGGGATACGTGTGGGTCTGCAATAATGTGCAGCTTTTACCCTCCTGATGGGCGTAAAGGTCAGGAATGAATCAGAGATGCGCTTGTGTGCATATGTTAAAGGTCCGTTCATGTCCGTATGTGCACAGCAGAAAGGGCAAACGCACTGGAGAGTGTGAGACGCTCCTGTGAGGAACATCTTATGGACTCACCAGATATTTCTCAAGAGGTTCCGTCAGTAACGCATCTCCAAATATTGACCGGCAGTACTCTGCCATCTTAGCCTGTTGCTTTGGCCTGAGAAAAGACAGAAACAACATCGGGGTTTTTCCATGTTGGCAGTTGATGTCACAACAACATGCTTATCGAGAGCAGAAGCTTGCGGGAAACCCTGCATATCAGCTTGTGCATCTTATGCATTCAAAATCGATGGATGGAGCTTGACATCAATATCGTGGAATTTGCACCCATGATTTGAAATGACTCACGAGTCCACGTGGTTCTCGAAGGAAAGGATGATAGGAAACGGCGAGGTCTTGAAGGCACACTCTGCAATGGCCTCAATCACCTCCTAAAAGACAGAAAGAGCTACCATAAGGTACGGCGCAGCGGAACGTTTCCATCAACGCGAGATGTGGCCTGTCTGCAGCGCTCGGAGGCTGCTGA
This sequence comes from Takifugu rubripes, assembly GCF_901000725.2. NCBI lineage: Eukaryota > Metazoa > Chordata > Actinopteri > Tetraodontiformes > Tetraodontidae > Takifugu > Takifugu rubripes. The sequence continues at coordinate 6,072,570 of NC_042300.1, read as the reverse complement.
GGCTCCCCGAGACGGTCGTGGGTGAGGAACGCAGGTGCAGCCTGGAGATGATGGTACATTTTCTGGTAAATAACATGAAACAAAATCCCTTAAAAGTGCGCGCTCAATCGTTACGCCTCGGCCAAGCCGGGATGTTTACGGGAGCTGAGCTATGAGCTGGCACCGCTGCTCAGCTTCAGCGAAGACAGCACAGCATCTCATATTGGATTTCTATGCCACCGATTGTCTAAGTCAATTACGCCATCATTAACAACAGTGGCAGTTCATTTAATGCCTTCATTTCCATTTGCACCATCTCCTCTTATAAAAGTCTGGACCTCCACCTTTCTTATCCTGTCTTTCACATGTCTTTAATTTATTTGTTTTTCTCTGGGAGGCTAATTGCTAATTAAGTTTGTTCTCTTATGTTACTGTGATTAGATCTAGATTTCCTCCAAATCACTCCATCCCATTCTGTCCTTGGATATTCAGGCCTTTCTCCTTCGAAATCTTCAATTACTGACCCATCAGGGCTGACGTCCTGCACCATTTTATCAGCTTCTTTTATTCTCTTCTGGCTTAATTCAATCAACCATCGTCTGATTTTTGGGGCTAGTTTTTAAAGGTGGCCTCTTTGATTTGTTCCTGTCAGGTTTAAACGGAGGGCCAGGTTTAGGCATGCACGTGCAAGCGTGTGTTTGGCCACAGTTTCGCCATATAACATCACTGTTGACATTTGTGCTGACTTCATTACTGCTGACGCAAAAGGAAATCCTCCTGCCTTCATCCATCCATCTTCTGTTAACCAATCATATCACAGCTCTAATTATTATGAATGCATCTTCTAAACAGCTCCGGTCTGCTCGGCTGCATCGCAAACAGCCGCTTTTTCTGACTCTGCAAGGAAAAGCGAGTGTTTGCTATAAAACAAATCAAATCACAGGTGAGGGAAAAAAAGAAGAGACATTGCTCAACGAAGCGTTACCTTAAATGATATTTCCGTTGTCATGGTGAAACCGTGAGTGATGACGGGCTCTTCCTCTGTGGTGCGACCTTTCCAGCAGTCCAGCTCGATGCAGCGGCAACCTGACAGAAGGACCTGCTTGTACATCTCCACTGAAGAGTTCCCGGCGAGCTGGCCAGCTGCACTCCACAGAGAAACAAACAGCACTTGAGGCTGCATCGCTCCCCACAGTACTACGGCATGTGCGTCCACGTTTCAAGAGCACGCCATGAACCGCTATCAACGGCGGGAGAATCTCGTCCCCCCCCCGCTGACATTAGGGAACCAATTACCTCTTCACATTAGAAACAAGTCTTAACGCAACATGTTGGGAATAGTGTCAAAGTGAGAGGCAGATGCTTGCTCTCACTTTTGGCGCCATCATTTATTTCACTGCTCAAATTTACGAGCCGTAGAGACTGATGGAAACGCTTCGCCGGGAAGGACGAAGATGAACAAGCTGCTGTGGCCGTCTCATAAAAATAATCAAGGATGTGTTGTTTGTGTTTACTTCATCTAGGTGGTCTCCCGATCAGACCCCCCCCCTCATTTTTATTTAATCGCTGAAGAAATGTGATCCATTTGAAAGACTCAGTGCTCTCCAGTTCCCCACTGAATAGATTTAAATAGATGAATTCTAATAACCATTACGGAGAAAATGGCCCCTGTGTTGTGCCTGTCATGCTTGTGCACTGCCAGCGGCCAGTTACTGTGACTACCAGTCTAAAGAAATATTTAACTCATGAATATCAATGACTTCAGTCCCATGGCATGACTTGATCAGATAAGGCCTGATGCGGGGGGGTGGGGTGGGGGGGCGCCTTGGGTGCTTCAGTGCATTTCGCTGACTGACCTGTGAGGTATAAAGCCCAGTATAATGTGCAGCCTCAACTGCATTTCCAAATTGGCAACTAATGCGTTCATGCGTGGAAGAATAGATGACGAGCACATGTAATCAGTCAGGAGTAAAACCCAGTCCAATGATATTATGTAAATGCAAAAGCCGACCCGGGAGAAGGAGAATCTACATTCCCCAGCAGCCTCAATGTGTGTGTGTGTGGGTGTGTGTGTGTACCTGTGAGATATGTGTTGTGTGAGGAGTTGATGAAATAGTGGGAGAGGGGGTAGGTCATGTCTTCACTCTGGTCCAGCTTCTCGGGAGGGATGATGGTGTTCTCCTCCCCATTCAGGTACCGGGCAAAACCTTCCACTGAGATTTGACCTGGACACACAACACGTCATGTCATCATCAGCATCCATTTGAATTAGAACGAATGGAATTAAACGATGGCAACAAAACCAACACTTAATTTGTCTAAACACTGTGGAACCTGATTCGAAATGGATGTTTTCTGATCTCCAGAAACAACACCCTAAATTAAATCAGTAGGCACCTTCTCAAACTGACAAAAATAATCTGAGTACCTTCAGTTGGAATATACCCCATCGCCATCAGCATTCAAGAGATGTACAACCGTCTAGTGTGGGAAAGAGTCCCGGAAAAAAGGCAATTTACTCTTATATAAGTCATTTTTAGGAAATATGGAGCATCCGCTGGTCTCTAAAATGTTAACCTCTTATTTAAAGATTTAGATCTTCAGAAATAATTAAAAGTTCTTTCAGCCGAGTACCACAGACGGGGTGGAGGATTCTTGAAATGACAGTCGAGCACATTACATTGACATCACATTAATCAAAGCAAGTAAATCACTGAAGTTAATTATGTAAAATGGAGCATCCTGGTTATCAGATGTTTGAATGCTAGTGATTGAACTGTGCTGTGTAGACACCGAGATGACGTTGGTGCCATATTAGCAATTAAAATTCTTCTGCCAGAATGGGAATTTGTGTTCTTAAGCCTTGCGGTTAATCCTTAAAGCCTCTAACTCCCTGTTCATTTGCACATTTTACGCTTTTAGATTTTATTCTGCAGCATGATTTTGGTTATTCTTTGAAAAACACCAGATATTTCAGGGTCGAGCAGATTAATTAATTAGAATAATTTATTCGGTACATCAAACTGCACGCACAGGGTCTCTAACCACAAGGATGTTCTGGAAGTTTGATGTCAAGGTCACTCGTGCTAACATTTATTTAATCATGAGTCGGGCACGTCTTCACTGCTGGTGCCTGTCACAGCGAATTACAAAAAAAAAGCAGCAACAGAAAAGCTAACATCTTCAGATGCAAGATTAAAATGTCCCTGCACGTTATCATAAGAGTCAAGCGACTCATCTCCAAGAATTAAAAATAGTACAAACTGTAACAAGATCCCTAGGTAGAGCTACAACAACCTCCACCTCCACCCAAACTCACCCACACGCACGGGTACAATCGACTTGTTATGCTAAATATGCTAAATGATGCAAACGCAACGGGTGCGGCGGGTCCCTCTGGCCACTTTATGCTAATTAACGGAGTACCGCCCTCTGCAGCATTGCTAGACTGATGCTGTGTGTGACACTTGGGTTCGGTTCTATTCAGCGTTTCACTTCCTGCTAACAGCCAGCCAGTACCTCCCACTGTGGGCTAAGGGTTAATCGCTTGTCCATTCCCACAAACACGCAGAATCCCCAGATCCTGAGGCATCTAGAGGTCATCCTAGGAAAACTGTCAGAAAAGAGCTGAAAGGAGACAGTGTGAACGTGTTGTAAATTTGAATGTTAAGAGCTCCCACCTGAAGTTGAACAAGTTGTTATCTACTCAGGACACAACAGAGTAGAGGTGTCTCGTTTGATCAATTCCACCAAATCCAACCGATGCCACGTGGCTGAGCGCGCACGGCTGCAGCCTTGATCGTAATAAATTGGTACTTTTGTAGTTCAGCATCACAAACCACTTTTGGGTTGAGTCCATATTATTATGGCAGAAAAGCACTGAAGGCTTTCCTGTGAAACAAAGAGCGCTCCGAGCACGAAGAGCCACCTCCTCCACTATAATCAAACAGTGAAGAGCACATATTTTCACCGATATGCATCCATCCGCTGCATCTCAAAACAATAATCTCAAACCAGCCACCTTTATATGCACTTGCGTCCTTGACAAAATAAAAAAAAAAAAGATAAGAAACGTTTGCATGTATGAGTCACTGAATGGAGCATGTGGGGCTCTGGACCCGTCTGCAGAACAGATGGTAGCATTTCCTCCAGCTAGATAAATACTTCACATAGGGAAAACTGCCAGTGGGACAGAGAGGGGCAGGCTTCCAGACAGCCTGGGACGAGAACAGCGTGACCAGAGTAGACCCCAGGAAGGTCAGAGGGATGTTCAAATGGTCTAATTTTCTCAAATGCTGTGATATAATTAGGGCAACCATGACTCATTTTGTGGGAAAAAAAAATAGAATAGAATGTAAATGGAATGTACTTTCCTGCAGGTGCAGCTGTGACTGGTTTTATAATGATATGGAGATTTTTACACGCATTAAATCTTCACTTCTGGTGCAAAAGATAAGCAATTTTAAAACCACAAACATTAATAACAGCCTCAGGACCTCCGGATAGTTCTCGAAATATTTCAAGAATACATTTAACAAACCTTAAAGCCAAGAATAACCACAAGGAACTGTGAGAAATAAGGACTTCCCATCTTTTTGGAAGCAAAATAGTCGCATAACAAAAAAGGAAAGGACTAAAGCCGGCTCGTAGAGGGCCCTCTTATTTGTGTGGGCTGATCGACACGCCGCATGAATAAATAATGAAGGAATTACTTGGCAGACTAAAGTTGTATTGATCTGGAAACTGAAGCAACATCAATCAGAATAGCCCGTTTGGTTAAATGGCTGTGTAAATTGAACTGCATGATGATACCTAATCCCACCTTTCATCACAGTTTAGCATGTTCGCTGGTCCACGCAGGGAAGGTTTTTAAGGATAAATGCAAATTTTACACCATTTTTACCACCATTTGGACTTGGTTGAGGATAAAACAAGGTGGTGTTGTCACCCACTTTGGCAGCGCTTTTTCAGATGCTTTCCAGCACAGATAGCGTTGTTGGCGCCCGCCCATCCCTGAGCCACGATATCTGGAGCGTTTTCCAGATTTGGCTGCTCCGTGTCCACCGACAGAGAACATAAAAGCACAACAAGACTGCTGAATCCCCAGCTGACATCCGTGCCGGCTGTTCATGAATTATTCTCTGTCATTCCTGATGAATCCAACACCTAAAGCTTGTTTCTTTTTATGAGGGCGTTCATGTGACGTTAATGCTGCCCATTATTGTAATTTATCTGTTTGAATATTCAACTTTTAGGGCTTATATTTTAATTGCTCGCATACAGTGATTACATGCCTGCCTGTTGGTCCAAATTCAACACATAGGATGTGCAATGACAGAGAGAGAACCAACGTGGACACCTGGAGACAAAAATCTAAACTCAAGGACCAGCACAGCAGAGAATTAAGGTACTCTTGACATTAGCGTCACTAATTCGATTCAACTTGTGAAAAATAGTTCATTTTTTTAGTTATTATAGTGTCTGTCTAGAGCCACAGTGGTCTTGGAAGACCAAATCAAAGGGAAATCTTAAGATCTCACATCCAAGGCCCTAATTTACCTGGTCATCATTGGTGTGGATGCACAAAATCAGAATAAAGACATCTATAGTATTGGCAGTGGGACAAATAACCTCAAGCTATATCACAAATTAGAATTAATAAAAGTTTTGTCATTTTAAAATTGCAACTGTTATATCTTAATAATGCTGACTTGTACTTTTGGACTTATACTACTGTTTGTGCACCTTCATAGCTAATTAGATGAACTCATTTGAAGTTACTAAGGCTAGCTGGACACGTCCCTCATTGAGGCTGCATCAAATCCTGACGCCGGACACTTGACGTGACAGCTAACACTCGGTTGATTCTATCAGTTCATCAGTTACCACGGAGTCTACAGCGTCACCCTGCAGCCGACAAGAGCCACAGAGGCTGGAAACTGCCGCTGACGGTGCGTTTTGTTCTGTTTATGTGTACGTGTAAGCATTTTATGTGCTTGTGTTTGCACTGAAAGACATTTTAGCCGCTGACCTTTCTGTGCCAGCGAAGCGTTGGGCTCGTATTTATCCACCAGCAGCTGGACCTGTTCTGCTTTGAGAGGGGGGTAGAGTATCTCATTCAGGCGAGGGTCTCGTTGTTTACAGTTGATAAACTCCGTCATCTGCTCCACCGTGAGGTATGGTCGGCTCTTGGCCCCTCTGAGGAGAGGAGATAAGGAGGAGTTTAAAACAACAACAACAACGTTGGACTGTGGACTGAAGATGAAAGCAGGAGGAGATGATGGAGGAGATGAGACGTAATTAAAGTGTCAACCAAAGAAATGTGGAGACGGAAACAGGAATGAGAAGGGGCACAGGATTAAATATTGTGTGGAGTAAATTACAAAAGTAAATTACAAAACCTGATTAAAATGCATTATGTCCCTTCCACTAAGTTATTATCGTTTCATCCTCCTGGCTGTAATGCCTTCTCACTTAACCGTGATTAAAATCTATGACTCTGACTGGGCCTGGCTGAGCCGGCATGCTGCCTCGGAGTCCCTCAGGGCCGAGGGGGGCGCTGCTTTGGCATCACGAGGGGCCGCAAAGGCAGACTCCAGCAGCCACTGCTGGGGCGATTACAGAATAATTACAAACCACCTTCCTGTGCGGATTAACTGCTTATGATGACACTAATGGGCAGAAGCAGGTGTCTTATACCTGCAAAGAAATATTAATCTTTCATGTATTACACCTTCACTGTTCTCAGGCTGCCTGTCGAGGGCGACACTGTTTCAGGGTGTTTAGCACATTACGTCCCATCTGTAAATTACTGTGCTACTACTGCCGACAGTTTCGTTTTGGGAGGGGAGATGGAAAAGATGGTTGCTTCCCAGCAGAAAACCACAATAGAAGGGAACATTGGTTCTTACACTTCAGAAAAAATGTGATCCAGCTCTGATCGAGGGCAGATATTGCTGAGGAACATGTTGTAGACCTCTGGGGTAAAATCTTCTTGTGGGATGGAGTCATTCTGTGGAAGACGACAGCATGGATGGTCACACATACGTCTGCTGGAGCAGACTCCAAAGACAAAATACTGAAACATCTACAAGGAAAGTGGTCAAGACAAGCTGTAAAATCTGTCACGCTGCTGTACATGGTGCGCTACTAAAGTCTGCACACCCTTGATTCCACCCTAAACACAATGAAAGCGCGGAGACTTGAACTGAAACGCCTTGACTGCAAGAACTGTATAGAGTTATCAGAGCCAAACAGGTGTGATGGAGGTGCAGCACGCTGAGCAGCAGGCAATAACGTCAGGACAGCAAGATGCAGAGCAGAGGCAAACACTGGAGAAGAGTGGGGGAGAAAAAGGATGCACAGGGGGGAGGGATGGGCAGGTCAGGCCCGGCTGAAAGTCAGTGATTCATTGTAAAGACCTTGGTGCAAGCTCTAGCGTGCGCGCGCTGCTGCCGTGAGTGTTTAAGTGTTTGAAGGATTAACAGGACTATCATTTAGATGCAATTACCAGCAACAGTGGAACAACAGCAAATCCCATAAGACCTCCATAAAGCAACCCATTTTTATCTCCTGCGCTCACTCCCTGTGCTAATTATCTATAGTTTGCTCTGCTGGTGTGTGTTTTTTAATCCTGTGTCTGTACGTATGCTCATCCTTGTCTGATCTAACGTGTGAACGTAGCGTGATAGAGAAGGCGGCCCAAAGTGCATTAGCAAGGAGTTGTTGCTGCCATATTTTGAAGCTGTTTGCTGAGGTGGGGGAGTGTTTACAGCCCAGCGCATGAGGGGACAGCTTCTCCCCAGTGACGTCTAAAAGGGGTAACAATAAAACACATCTTGTCATCTCTATCGCTCCCACCAGAGCTATTCATTTCGACACTACAATGGCAGCGCTGATAGAACAGAGGTTAGGCAGGCATGAAGAAAATAAGACCACAAAAATGCTAACGCTAAGATCTAAAATGGAGGAAACGTATGGACGATGCCCACTCTTCCTGAAGGGAGGTTGCAGTTTTCCAGGGCCGTCTCCACTCGTTTCCGGTCTGCAGAATACATCCTGAAGATGCTGCAAAGACAGAAAAAAAGCCTTGTAGGATTAAAAAAAGGATTAAATCACTGGATTAATCACAGCGTTTGCGCTTTACTTGAGAATAATTGATTTTTTTAAAGCAGAGAAATAAAAACAGACTCCAGAGAAAAAAATGATAGTCACAACAACCTTGTATATAAAGCCACTGTCACCTCTTTAAAACAATTAATGGAGGCTGGTTATTTATCTGCACTTGGCTTGATTTGATCGACTAACAGTACTTCATGTCAATAAATCTGTTTAATCAGGGCCCCACTACCCACATGTGGCCCACATGTGTAAGAGCCACACGGGTAGACAGACAGTGGCTGAGTTCAGTGTGAATGATCAAAAAGACAATCACAAATCTATTATAGGGTAATAATGTAAATATAAAAAGATTAATTGCCTCAAATGAAGGCACTTAGCAGGAAATCAGAGGAGGAAAAGCAGCCATAAATAATCTTTACGGATGCTAAAAAACGACACATAACTAGCAGCAAAGAATTGCCCCAAATATCAACTTCACACAGGCAGTTTGTCTCATAATGAACAGCAAAATTAAATGGAATGATTTTTCTCTAGTTGCAGATCCAGAAATATAATACGGATGGAGAACAGAACAGCTACTGTATTGCCTGTAGATGAATACAAATATAAAAATGAACATTCACGCACTCAAGACGAGTTTAAAGCAAAATCTCCCACTTGAATGAAAATGAAGCTCTGGGAGTGAAGGAGGTGTTGTAATCTGGGAGCTGCAGCGAGTGTTACCATCATCACATTTAATGCCATCAGCGTGGTGAATAATAGAAAAACCTCAAACAACAGTCAAATTTGGGCTGTTTTGTTCATTTCGCTCCACAGAACTTCAACTGGAAAACATTTGCTGAGAGGAATTAAGAGGACCTCATATTATTCATCAGTCATATTGCAGCATGCTCTTCGCTTGAAAATTTGCACCCCTAAAAGTGTGGTACTGCTGCTAATCTTTTATCACATTTCCTTTTTTAGGACCATTTACCACTTCCATTCCAATCCATTACAACCATCGCCATTCTTCCCACGCTTGTCCCATCTCACCAGATTCAACGGTGGCAGTCCGACACGGCTGAATACATAAACCACACGTGATAAATTGTTTGCAACGTCAGCCATCCACCATCTTTTTACCAGCCTGGTCTCCCTGAAGTTCTCATGCAATTTAATATTTTCCCTTCTTTTTTCTCTCTTCTCCAGATACAGGATATGTCTCGTTAATCCTTTGACGGCCTGGTTTAGCTCCTTTCCCATGTTTTATTCCAGTACACATGCACATGCGTACATATTAAATGAGATTTACTGCAGTGAACTCCAGACACTGCTGGCTATTTAGCCTTGGATGGCCTTAATTACATGTAAAGGTATGCGTGTGCGCATCCATGTGCGAATACTGCATGCTCTGCGGGATAGCATTGTCAAGCTGACATTAGTCAAGCTGACATGTCCTCCCAGTGAGGAGGTTAATTCCCTAAACGGCAAGGAGTGTCTCTCTTCCACTCTGTGATGACACCCACTGTTTCCCTCTGTGACTCTATGGGAGATTATCACACAAGTGCACAGTTGCTTGCCTGAAAACTGAATCTGAGCAGTCGTGATGGCGGAGGGGTTGGGGGGAGGCTTTACAAACAGCTTATAGCAAAATTTCTAAACGTGCCCAAATGTGTCGGGCACGGCACATACTGGCACATTTTGAGGGTATCTCTGGCGCTGTCTTTGTCTCCCACGTATCTTACACACAAGTAGATAAAAAAAGGGGAAATGAAGAGAGGATTTAATAAAGGCACAAATGGATACAGAGGATCTTCCTTGCAGAAAACACAAAAAAAATGTGTTGATCAATACTAGAGAAGAGAGCCGGGATGAGTTGCTTGTACTTACTTCTTGATGGGAATTCGGCCCTCAGGGTTTAGCTGCAGCTTCAGTCGAGTGTACCTGTATTAAACATGTCCACATGTTATCAAAAGCTTGTTTGTGTGGGCTACAATATCAGTTTTATTATTACAATATTTCAGCACACTGCGAAAAAACACAAAGTAGAGCTTCGGTGCTGCGGCACCAACTGTCTGAGGAGCTCGTTGCACATGATGAAAATAGCTAGCTTTGTCAGATTGTGGCTAATCTCTGCAATCTTGGGCTGGTAGGAGCGGACCATGCTGCTAGCAACATAGAGAGATCTATAAATAGCGTAACTGCAACAGGAGCCTTCATTACAGGCTGGGCTTTAAGTGGCTTCTAGCTAATAATTAATATCCATTACGGTGTCCACTTTATGGGGCAGACTGGATGCCACAGGCAGAGGCACTGGTAATTGTAATAGTTAACCGGACCAGAATAGGTTTTTCCTTTTTTCTTTGAGGAAAGGGGGGAAAAACCCCAGGAGGGGGACAGAAAGAGAGGGCTTGGTGCTTCCTGGTGCATTCATCTGCCTTACGACGGCCTGCATTATTTATGATCAGGGAAAACTTGACCAACCCTCTTTCAATGAATAGTTTCTCTTTTTTCCTGCCTCAACTTTTCTTTAATGCTAATTTAAGAATACCTCAAATGCTAAAACATACCATTGTTATTTTATTTATTACATCAGAGGATAGGGGGGTCTTGCACTCTTACAGGCCCTCACAGGCCGTTCTCTTGTCAACAGGAATCCACCTTGCTGTTACTGTCTCGGTGCAGCACTCAAGTTCACTTCTGGATCTGTCCAGATCAAAATGATGCTGCAAATGGAGGTCGTGATTCTGCTGACACACTATTCCAGCGAATCCCAGTGAAAGGTATACAGCTTTACGGAGCAGATGTGCGCTAAATTGAATGGCCATTGCAAAAAGAAACACAATCCAGAGAATATCCTCAGCCTAATTGAATTGAACTGATGAGAACATTTGAGGAGACACAGTAATGGCCTGTTTCCTGTAGCCTGGAAAGTTCTCCATCTAACTCCCCTGCCCTAAAAAATGTATTACAGCTTTAACAGCTTGTGAGCCTGAGAATAACCGACATGTTGAAGCTCATCTACTGAGAGGAAGTTCATCCATGTTTTAGTAGTGGCTGTGCTACAAAGAATCGCCTTATTTGTCAGCAAATGGCACACAGCAGCTGGCGCTGTGAGCGGATAGCACGGCTGTCAAACCTGTGTGACTCGATTTCATTCAAATCCCTGTGCACTTCGTGGTCAATGGCGGATTTCATTGTCTCAGAAGTCAATATGGCTCCTCGGGGGAGCGAGTTAATGGCTTCTGTTCACAGATAAACATCAGGGAAGCTGGGAGTTGTTATGAGCAGAGCTGAGCATAATTTTTTTAAATGTAGATTTATATTTAGTTGCACTGCATGAGCTTCACCCGGTCAGTTATATACATGTAAATCAGCTGTGAGCAACATAGCAGCTCAGAGCAGAACAATAGGAATTTGATGAAGACAGCTGTTACATGCAATTATTACAAAAGATTATGGGTACTGTGCGAATAATTGCTGGTAATAAGGGTCTTCCTAGACACATGATGCATTGTCGGGAGGTAAAAGGTGATGGTTAATATAGTAGCGAGGTTAAATTGATATCCTTCCAGTCGTTACACCTGGTGATAAATCTGTGTTTGTGAGTGATTTCCAGTCTCAAAATAAAAGGTTTTTAGAGACTCAATGCAACAGGGGAAATAAGAAAGACAGTAAAAAATAGGCAGCCAAACCCAATGATGCTTCTGGGCACCCTTTTTACAGTATCAGAGTCAAAATAGAAATGATGCATTGGGGCATTAACAGGGCATCAACATTAAGAGTGCCATGTGGTGGCATATTGACAGTAACAGCATCACTGAATAATGGCAATAAAGCACTGGTGTGGAACACATCATTTTCAGTTGTAAATAGACTGTGACTGTAAAATGATGGATATCAAACGACCTAGAAGAGTAGGGAGTGATCAAAAATCTACCAGGAGCAACTGCATTGCATTTTAATCCAGCCCGTCAATGGAGAAACTGGATTTGGCACCAAAAGGGGCTCAGATCAGGTTCTGAAACGTGTCAACGATGCGATTGTGTAGAGCTTCTGACAGATGTACTCGCACACAGAGGAAAGGAAAATCCCGCTAAGATGCAGAGCAAAGTTCATGAACTTTCACACATTTCCAGCTGTTTTATTTCTCTCCCGGCGCTCTTCCTGTCTGCTTTCCCCCCTCTTACGCTCTGCACCAATGGTACAGAGGTACAGTGCCCTTTGTAGGCTCAAAGCCTCAGGCTGCCTTGTGGAGCTGTGAAAAGCAACATCATACCTCTTTTTTAAGTTTGTGTTTAAGCAGAGCACGGCCCATATGGATTTGTTGCACATATATGTGATCCACGTGTTTATTTACAGTTACGTAGGTGCGTTTGAAAAAAATGTCCTATGTTGATTTGCTTTTTTTCCTGCTGTTGCCTTTTCCGTGAAACACAAGACAAACATGATGTGACAACCTTTTCAGAGCAGACCTGATTTGCATTTTCCTCTCAGGATTCATGGGGTAAACTTTGAGTGACTCATGCATGAAAGCATGTGTTTGTGTGTTTGGATGACATACGCTTTCTCGAGGCATGCCTCTCGGGATGTGTTCTGTACCAACAGATTAGATGCGAGGTTGAAAAGTTCCTCTGCCCATTCCTGCAAAGAAGTAAAATTTAACTGTCTGTAAATATATTTGAATGCATAATTGGTCTACACGTCATCGCTCTGAATATTTACCTTGGCTGTTTCCTCCTGGAAGGCCATGAAGTTCAGATAGGTGATGTTGACCATGTCAGGTCCAGTCACCACTGTCAGCATCCTGTTCTCCATCTTCCCTGCCAGGGTGCTGACATCCAGCAGCTCCCGCAGCTTGGCCTCCTGAGAACAAAACAAAGACAAAAAAAAAGCTGATCAAACATATAATAGTTAAACAACTGAGGTCCCGACCGCTGAGGAAATAGGATACAGCTTTGAAATGCAAATGACCATGTCATGGCACTGAAGTCAGACAAGAGGTGCCAGAGTTTGGTGTGAAAGCTGACTTCTGTGATTAATGAAGGGTCATTTGTTTGGGAGAGAGGGCGGCTCAAGGTGAGACAGCTCCAGGCCTCAGTTAATCCTGGTGCCACCAGAGGATTCCATACTCCAGAGCATAAAAGCAGCAAGCAAGCGAGACATGAAAATGTGCTCAGACAGAGGAACATGTTATGATATTTTGAAACACTTTTCCTTAAATATAAATCAATTGGCTTTGAGAGAGGCAATTGTTGGGCTTGCTGTTATTTTCCAGCTTTCATTGTCTATGAAATTCAGCGAGCTATATAAGGGTGTTTTGGAGACAAAACACAAGCTGCTCTCAACTCAAAGGAAAAGGAAACTAAACCTCGACTAATGCGGTGCAAATTTATTTAAGCAGCTCATCTTTGGTGTAAAACATATGAAAAGCAAGTATAAAAGCCTCTGAGGTCCAAGACAGGAATAATAATGAACTTCTTCTCTCCTTTGCGGTCCAGTACTCAAGCGCCATACAAAATGGTTGCTGCAGCTTAATTAACACAACAAAAAAGGGCTTTAAAGCATTTAGCAGCAGAAGCAAATGAGCTCCCTCTAATTTAACCTATCAAACAAAGCGCATTGGTGCCCTGTGTCACGATGATGAATGTCCTCTATGTGTTCCTCACAATCCTGATCAAATTGTGGAAGGTGCAAATTATCACACTGAACTTTTCGGAGACTGCGCATTCCCCCTGCATCCCGGAATTTATCACTCATTGGTATTTGTAGAGGAGTACAGGGCCACATGACTCACTGCACCCATTACACAAATCGTTGATTTCTACTGGTCTGGGATCTGCTGATGAGTCACACTGATTCCGTGAGAGTTGCACCGTCCAGAGCCTCACCACCAATCAATCGAAAACAAAGTGCTGACTTGAGCAAGAATCCATCATGATCCTCTCATATATTCAAAAGGGCCCCACCCACATCAACCAAGGGATAAAAAACACTTAACTGGCTAAAACCCGTCATACCCAAATTATCCTGGGACGCTTTGGCACACTGTCAAAGGCAAAAAGGCATCCGAGACCAGCAGAGATGACGTCTCGATGCATATTTCATATCTCGCAGTGAATCAACATCAATGCAATTGATGCTATTGTTGCCATTAGCTGAGCTAACGGCTCATCTTCTCGTCAGTGGTCAGTGCAAAGACGACCTGGGAGGCAACACACAGCGCCAACAGCACATCAGCTGGAGAAGTTTCAGCAGTAATGAGGGATAAATGAGCTGATGTCAGGGAAGAGAAGGGCAATAAAGACAGCAGCCTATAAGGAGGGAAAACTTACAGGCTCCTTACAATCTGAATGTGATGCTGTTGTGAGTGAGTATTATGAGAAGTCTCTATCAGCAGCTGCCGTGTGGGAACGTTTCTCGATCTCTAGTGCTCGGGTGGAACTGCACCTATAGGAAAAGACTTCCTCTTTTAACATTACTTACTACCTGTCTACCTGTTTCACACTCAGCCAGGCACCAGACAAAGAATTCAAATTGGCAAAGGGAAACACACAGGTCATTAAACCTGCAGCACCCGTGCAGACGCAAATCTATACGTGTGCAAACTGCGCTCAAGTAAGAACAAATCAGGATGCAGCCACGATTGAATGCACATGCTGTGGAGCCCAGATCAAAGGAAATGCCAATATGAATGATTGATGCAGACTCTGCTACCTACGCACATGCCACCAAACAGTTGCCTTTAATCACAGGTTCCTATGTGTGGGTGACGTGGCGGCAGATGCCACACGATCCACTTTAGAAACCCGAACGGGTCGGGCAGATGAAGCAGAAATGTTGCAGTTAAAAATATTTCATCGTCTTTGTGGCGCACAAGGTTGCTTGAAATAAATAATACATAATAGATATTTAAAAAGTGACCAATGGCCAGATCAATGAAGGTGTCTCTGGTGGAGATATTGATGTTACAAGTTTTTTTGTGAGATTGAAAAATGGCACATTAAAAAAACGAAAGACAAGAAACATGATGATATTCTCATTCTGTACACAAGTGCACTTTGGTGCCTTGGTGTCTGTGTAAATAGGTAACTATTTACTGTTGCATGAAAGAGTGTGTGTGTGTATTGGCTGTCACAAGTGCTAACTTTTTATCAACCATAAGACTAAAAGTCCACAGAGCATTTCACCCAGAGCAAAGCTAATTTGAGATCCACTCCAGGCGATGTAGTCATTTATTTAAGAAGGTCACGCTGCATTTACAGAGCATGTTTTAAACATTGGCTGCTTCATACTGTAAACCAGACAGAGGAAAAGAGCCCTAAAACTTTGATCCCATTAGAAATGGAAGCCACTTTTTCTGGCAAATAATAATAAAAAAGTACATGATATGGAGTTTTGGACGTCACATTCTTCGAGTATACAGCTACCAGCATCTGTTTGGGTTTTATGTCCTCTTATGCAAATGATGCTGACATCGCTGCATCGGTGTCAATGGGGAAGTGGGAAATGAGGGCACTTAAAAACAACTGCAAACACACATTTACTCAGCCCCGCAGCTACATGGTTTGAAGAAGCTGTGTGGAGAAACACACATAGCCAAGTAGACTTACAAACAAAGAAACTCAAACTCTTTTTAAAAACTCAAGCTTCTTAGCCTCACAGTGGGGAATTTCAAAGCAAGGTGAATTGCTGCTGCAGGGTGACACCACCATGTTCAGTTCTTTAAAGCGCTTCTACTCATCAAAGGGTCTTTTTAATTCAGCATCAACGGCAGAAGCCTCACACGTCCCAATCTTTAAGCGGTCAACTCATCTTACGGCTTTATAGTTCAGAGGTTTAACTTAAAACCACAACATTTTCGGGGCTAAGGATATTCAGTGTGTACACACTGAGGACAAAGTCTGAGGACAAATACCACACATATGCTCACAAACACCACTGCATTGTTAAAAATGATCAAAGAATGTCATGGAGAGGAGCTGGGGATAAAATGGAAGATGTGACGGAATCAGAGAGACGGATCATAAGGGAGCCTTTGATTCTGGGGCATCCGTCTCCCCATGCCCTGTTATCCTCCTCCCACTTTTATCCCCTGATCTGCAAGACTCTGTGTCTCTCCTACATTTTATTCCTCGCCCACATGGTCATAAGTCAGTGTAGCACTCGTGTGTCAGCGGATGCAGACCACCATGGTTTCACAAGGCCAGGAGCGAAAGGTCAGGGCTTCATCAGTCAGCTGTCATGTGATGTATCGCTGACCACAGTATGGATGGAAGAGTGCACAAACTTGGATTTTTATGTGAGTCTCTGCAACAAAGCCAGAGAGACTATGGGAAAGTAGTCTGATGCTGTTTGTGTGCACTGCAATGATGCAAAATAACTTAAAATGCCACTTTTTTTCTTATACTCCATCTGGTTTTCCTGTAATGAAGCTGCTTTGGCAACCGTCCATAAATAAAGCATCAGTAAACACAAAGGAGGAATGCTAAGCGGTGTGCTGAGGCTATGTGTAGACAGGGAAAACATATTTAAACAGTATTTGCCCTGCACCAGAAGATGAGGAAATAGCTTTCTTTGAATTTCTGGTATCTGATTAAGGGTTTAGAGTATCACACAATCAGATTACAACATTTGTTCAGCTTGAAAACACTTTTTTTCAACAAGAATATTACTGATGTTTGTGTGTTGAAGCAACAGTCCAGAAAATGTGTGGGAGGCTGCTCGCATAATCTTAACTAGTCCATCTTCTCTATCTTCAACAGGGGCATTTCAATGACACTCCAAAGTATTAAATTAAATGAGAGGTGGCGGGTTGACGGCAGGGAGTTCAGGAAATTCAGAAAATGATTATTCCCTTAATTTTAGTTTGATGATGTGCCATAAAAATATTATTTATTGATTTGACCCTTCTGCCAGTTGGATGTGCAATAATACGATACCCTGTGGTTCACTTTTAGGACGACTTCTTCCATTCTGCACATAAAAATCAATTTGTGCTTCTGCACCATTGAGCAGAAACTCATCCTTCATTGGGAACAAAGACATGTTGACAGCAGTTAACTTCCACCTGAATAGCTTGAATTGGTCACAATGGAAATGTCAGCACTTCCAACTATCCTGCTGCAACCCCTCTCTCTCTCAGTCTTTATTTATCTCTTTCTCATGCTTGTGAGGGTTTTATACTTCCTACAAGAAAACTACTGGACCCAACTGTCCTGTCACAGTCAGGATTCGGGCAATTGATTTGGGCCAATTGATCATTTTCAATTGATTGCACAAACCGTTTGATGGACCTTCATGCTCATTTTTTAAATAATTTGATACTAGTTGCTACAGGCTTTAATAAAATGTCTTGGTGAGTGTACAAGATCATCATAAAACTAAACTTTACTCAGTGATTTACTCGGTGATCTGCAAAGCCAACATGTAAAACGTATCTTAGGTTAGAGCGGCAATGAAATAATATATTTTTTGTGAACAAAAGAAACAAGCAGAGATTCTATTTTGTTTCACAAAACTATAAAGACCCTTATACTTGTCTTTTGAATAAATTATAATGGGTATGTTGGTGCTAAAAGACATGTTTAATGTCCATTTTTGAAAAATCCATATTACTAATAAATATTATTATACTATATTTAAAATAGAAATGCGGGAAAAGGTTGGAATCTTTGCTAACAACTTCCTCTTTCCCTAATCACAATGCAAAACCACAATGAGATGAGGCCAGTTTAACAACCCTTTCAGTCTGAGATCAATAACACCAAAGACATAAAAAGGCATATTCTTGCAAAGTCCAGAAATAAAGAAACCCTGACATCATTTAAGAGGAAACTTAACATGGCAGAACACGGCTCATGTGAGGGAGATGCGTCCAACTTTTTTCCCCTTTCTCTCACTTTCTGAAACGAAATAAATATGTATGCATGTACATATAGCATGTACACACTTGTTGCATGTGACTGCATGACTGATGAGAAGCCACTGTGTGAATCATTGTGAAAGAAAGACGGAGAGACAGAGAGGGCAAGGGGCAGGTTTGATGAGGTGGAAGGAGTGTACCTGGCATGCACTTGTTCTCTCTGGCTGAGTTCACATCGAGGAGACAGGGAAGCGGTGGCACCGAGAGGAAGGAGCTGACCTCAGATACACCACACACACCAACTGGAGAAAATAATCAGCCACTCTGACTCACAAGCTCAGCATTTCTATTCAACGAGCAGAAGTGGGAGTGCAGTGCTGTTAAAAAGTCTGTACTGGAATGTCGGTAAATAATTCCTACGCAAATGAGAAACAGTTGCGACATGATGAAACTTGCTTATTTTATGATTTCTTAAAGGACAGTTGCTGCACCTGAACATACCATGGGTGTTTTGGTCATCACACCAAGCATCGCTCTACAGAAGTTTCTCATCAATTTTAAGTTCACAAGCGTGGGTCTGTTAGAGACACCCATCAATTTTCAGTCTCTCAAGGTTGGTAATAACGAATAAAAGATCCGGAACACCAGAAACCAACAAACCTGCAGGTGCATAAATACAGTAATTATCCTGTAGAAATGCATAAGCTCTAATTTTGCCCAGGCAGGCCTGGGCACATGTACATTGGTGACAGCAATTGGTACATACAGTACAGAAGAGAAACACATGGAAGCAACACATGCACATGCACTGGCATAGAGAAAGGCACAGATGCATGTGCACCCACACAGCCTTTAATAAACACAGTTGGTGCTGCGACGAACGGAAATGGATTTGTTGTCCATCTTTCAGACAGACAATGAAATTTCCTCCTATTTTCCTCTCTAAGTGACTCTGTGGAGATGGACGCTAATAGACGTTAATAAAATACACCCAAGAAGACACAAACATTGCGTGTAATTCTCACAATTTGTGAGTCCCATTTCACAGCTAGAGAAACGCTCGACTTGTCAAGGCGAAATGCTGAAAATAACAGTGCTCCTAAACTGCCAATAACCCCAACCCCCCCCCCCCCCCCCCTCTTTTCATCAAAAGAACCCTGTGCCTATGAGGCCTTTTCATGCGGTACACTTTGTTGTCCTTCCTGCTGCTTTCTAACGTGGATATTTCACAGCCTGATTTCACTTTCTGTTCTGCAGGCGAACCCTTTTGTTCCCCCAAAGCGGCCTCACGGCGCTGGCATCCTTCCCCTACCCAGAAGTCACATGGAGCGAGGCTCTGCAGGGAAAATGTCCACAGTGGGGTCCAAGAGTAAATAATTTATGAAGGTCCCTGTTGGCATGGTGCAGCCTTGGAGCTGTGGATGCTCTGCCACTGCTGCTGTTTCAAGGAAGGGGCATATGTTCTTTCCTTCTGGCAGTTTCCATTCTTGCCATCTATTCCTGATGCCATACTTTTGGAAAAAAAAAAAACCCAACTTGCAACATGCTTTTTACTCTGAGGGTGACGCTGAGCAGAGCTGAATGCCAGTGCCATCCATAATAATCTGACCAAAATGGATTTAGCTGGTGAATCTCACAAGAATGAGCATGACTCATGCAAAATTTCCAGTTTTCTATGATTCTACGGTCTGGTCAGGTCTTCTCAAAAGAAACAGCTGATTAGCAGCGACAATGTCAGACAGACGGATGAAAATATGTTTTCATTTGTATAAACAAGCCTAATTGGATCTCTGAAGAACTCAGCAAACATCACACCATACTAATTTTGATTTATTATCTGTATGTAATCATTTAGCCTTCTGCCATCATTACTTTGTTGTTCCTTCACCAGCAGACCATCTGCCAGGCCTGGCGATGCCAGTTACCCAAAACCAGCTACCCCCCCTCCCCGCACATAACGTCCCGTTCAGTATCGCACCTGATCCGTTACCGAATGTCGAAACCACCTTTTAGATGTTAAACATGCGCACATGGTCATCTAATCCCAGGGTTTGTACTTGATCTGTGGACAGCTAATTTCGAAATGGCACGGCATTAATAACAAGCGTGATGATAGGAATCAACACACTGATGTGTTACGAGCCTCTGTGCGTGATTGCCTTTGATACGCTGTGACTGAACTCTGATAAAAGATGATTATCGGTCCATGGTTATTCTGTGCCAGACAACAGAAGCACCAGGTTTAATTAGCCTGTCTCGGTTTCCAATGACAGGTCAGGAGATGTGTCTAGACAAAATGCCTGCCGCATGATTAGAAAAAAAAAGGCAATCCAGAACAGCTGATTATCTGGGGAACCTTTCACCCTGCTTTTTTTTAGCTGCTTGCAGACATTTTTCCTTTATTGTCAAACCTTCACAGAATTAACTTGGATAAGTCTCTGTTTGAGGATAATACTTTCCAAAGGTGCCACAGGTGTGCAGTGCTGAATGTTACTGGTGGAATGCACGTTATATAGTTCACTATTATTACCGGTTGGGTCTTTTTATTCATGCTGCAGACAGAAAGTTGGAAGCATGAAAATGAATATCGGTGAGATTTATTGTTTGGACTGTGTGCACTGGGACAACACTGAGCTGATAAATGTGACACCTCTAAAGTAAATTCATGCTCTGGACTTTGTACATTGAGGAAGCTGTGGGTGTGTGAGAATGGCCGAATGTGTCACTGCAGCGGGTTGTGTGGGTTTATGGGCTGTTACCTGCGTGTTACGGATCAAACAGAATGCTTCTGTTTATTATTTATTGTTTGTCCTAAAGGAAAATTAAAGACATTAGTGTAACTGCAGAAGAAGATCATAGAAATAAATATTGTTAGTTCAATCTACGACTTTCTGAAGCTGAGGTTTGCTCGTGGATGATTTTCCTTAATTTCTAAATACATCAGAAATATATAAGATTATAGAAATATTGATATTTTCTCACACAGTAGGTAAAAAATGTAATCAAATTCAAGGTAGCTCTGAGCATATAAGGTGGTTCTCCTTGAGGTGTTAAGGTTGAAGAAACAAAACCATATAAGAGATATGTTTTGGAAGAATCTAACAACTAGCCTACTGTTAAGTGCACGTGCTCTCCTGAGAGCATGGTGAGAGTGTTGGAAGAGAACCGACATTCCGGCCCAAACAAATGCTCCGAGAATAATAATGGATCTATCTGAAGAGACAAATGAAAGTGAAATTACTCAAGAAAAAGCTGCCCTAGGTTTGTGCTCTCAGACACGTTCGCCGCACACAATTAAAGCGGAAAAACATAAGAGAATAAAAATCTGCCATCTCCCACCAATTGCTCTGGCAGGAAATAATCTAAAGCAGCGGCTTGGTCGGCAGCACAGCAGCATTTTCTTTACTGACGCCTCTCAGATTTACTTCCGAAAACTAATTAAGTCCTTGGCACGCTTGTGAGCTCGGAAAGGATAGTTAGCGGGAGTAAAAAAGGTCACCTGTCTTTTTTATGTCTTCGGATTAAACCCAACCCCCCCAACCCCCATCATACACACAGACATTCCTGTGTAATATGTCCCCCAATGTCACCTCTCTTATTAATGATGTTAGGAGCTGAATAATTTCACCACAGCAGCAGCAATCAGGTCCTCTCTTAGTCTGGCCCTCACTCACAAAATAGCTAATTTCTGTGTCTGCTAAGAATAAACTGATAATAAAACCGAGATGGGAATCATGTAAAAGATAAATAGTAAAGCCTCAGAGCCCATCTGTAGGTTTATTTTACTGAAACTGTTGGCTCAGTTTTTTTTTTTTAAATGATGTCATATCTACAATCTAAACGATCAATGTTCATTAACATTTCTGCTGCTATTTTTGATAGTTGATAAATTAGGGCTGATTAGAAGTTTCAATCGTAGGTCCTTTCACACATTTGCTTCAAAAACTATCATCTCTGGAATCTTGAAAAGAATCTTTCAGTAGAATTAAAATAGAAACAGCCCTAAGGTTCCATAAAAGATGCATCTTTGCTCAATTAGGGGCTTAATGGAAAGGCAGAATGAATGAAATTGAAAAATTTGTTATGTGTTTTGGCAAAAATTCATATTTGACTTAACTGTTCAACAGAAACAACATTTACTCCACTAAGACAAATGGCGACATTGACGAAAACATTTTTTTTCTCCCTAAAAAAAGTTTAATGGAGCGGCAAAGATGGAGAAAGCAGAGGTGTGAATTTTTCGAGATGGCAACAGAAATAATTAGTGGTTGATGTGATCATTTCTGTCACCTCTATCTGCTCCTATGATTCACAACGACTTCGGTTTATGATGGTCCTCTCAGCCTCCTGGTTTCCATAGTAACATACCTATCAGACAGCGCACAACCACTTAAGATTAATGTGCAAGATGTACTGTATATTTTTGAGTGGCACAGCTGTCTTCCTTTTTCATTTTACCCTGCTGCCTCCAAACCCTGACAAGCATTGGAAAATGGAATGGAATGGATCGGAATGTTGGATCAATGAGACTATAATATTAATTTCTTGCTTATGAATACAACAATATAGGTTGTGAGTTAAATCCCATATGTACTCAAACACCTCTGCACAAGTTAATGATTTTTTTTTTTAGTTATCCTACCTGATTGCTGCAAAAGAGATCCTGGTTCAATACTGACTGTGGAACACTGAGGATCCCACATGGAAAAGCAGCTAGAAAGCGACCAGGATCAGTTGATAGTAGGAATGCTGGACACTGACTGATAGTAAGTTAAGAGTCAGCGTTGTATTCAAGTTACACTTAATATTCATGCTGCTTCACTACGCTGATCCCAGACCAAAGTGAAACCAAAGTCTGTGTGAGGATTCAACTCTTAAACATCGTTTGGAATAGTTGGCACTCTTAGTGCTCATTGCTATTTGTTAAAATGTCTTTCAAAAGTTGTACACACATGTTGCTGTGACTTAGTCGGTCAAAGTCTAGTAAACAGGAGATCCTGGGTTCTAGTCCCAGCAGTGCCTCTATCATTTATTTCTAGCAGTGAATAAAATGCTCTCAGTGAGATTATATTAGCTTTGATTATGCTGAACGCAACAAACTACTGTTGACCAACAATGGTTTAATTTCCTTATGCATTTTTCTATCGCACCCATGTCCACCCAGATGAGCTGCACTCTTACCCCATGTCACACAACATAGAGACTCTGCTGGGACTCTAACCTGAGGTCTTTTGTTTCCTAGATATTTAGTAGAAATCTGCTTAGTTAACAGGAAGTAGACATTTGTGTCCAATTGTGGGTCCTAAATTGCAAGACCCTCAGGTATGGGTTAGGATTACCTTTGTGTAACGCAAAAAGAACATGCACCTGGACACTGTAATGAGGGAAATAGGTTGGTGAGATGAAGAAAAAGGTGAGGTCATTCTCTGTACTATACTTTTATTGATGTTCATTTCAACTTCAAGAGTAAACTGCTCTAGAAAACCTGGATTTTAAATTCTTTGGAGTCAAAATGTCTGGTGCTTATCGTAGGTGTCACCTGTACAGACCACCCTGTCACTGGGAGCACAAACTGGAACAATCCTATGGCATAGCTGCATGAAAAAATCCCGAAAGTGCAGGAAAGGAAGTTATTGAGTTGTTGAGCAGCACGATGGTTACTCGCACCAACTTGGGCCACATTGAAAACATTGAGACTCAGATATATCAACAAGTGTTTTCTGTAATCACAGCTCAATGTCAGTATAATGGCATTAATCCCCGTTTAATATCATGACTTATGGAGATGCGTCCCCTCGACGGAAGCAATTCTAACAGGACAAAGACAATGTTTTGGTCTGTCACCTGACAGTAGTTCTGCAGCCTGACAGCTCTCGTCTGAACCCGGCTCTTATCTAATCTAATCTTTGCAGAGTTGATAAAATGTCACATTGGTTTTAGGAATGAAGTGACTTGAAGATGCATGCCGCCTCACACGCATTTCTTTCAGGAGTTCAGGTGGCTGCCAACTGAGCAGTGATCTTAACACAATGTCTCAGCATCATTTTGTTAGACTGCTTGGGGCCTTTGGCAGATCTTTCGTGTGTAAAAGGCTTTTTTCCCACCTGGCTTGCAAACCAAATACAAAGGAAGCAAAAAGAAAACGAAATCCATTTTTCTGCATAAATACTTTGACATTCTAGTTGGGTAATTGGGGATTCCACCTGCACAGGTACACCATTGTGTTCCTTCTCACTGGTTTCGGTAAGATAGCCATCTTTGAACCCACTCGGGCAACTTTCCCTCTGCGGTAACACGAGCAGCTCTGTTCATTACCTCTACCTCTGTTGCTCCCTTTCAGCTTTTCAGTAATTCTCTACTCTGCGGCTGTCCGGAGAGAGGGAGAGAGAGCGAGCATCTCATTCGATTTCTTCTGAGAGAGAGATAATGAGATGACCAGTTTCACATCAGGGGAATTCATCCACATGCCTGGATCATCTGAGTAATTGGCTGTGGAATCAAACCCAAAGCTATCAGCATCCATTAATGCTAACCTTTTCTTTACTCGGCCCCTTTCCTGTTCTGTGGCAGCACTTTCATTGATTTATGGTCATAGTCAATTGCTGAGATTTGACTGATGACAAATGATGCTGCAGTTTATGTTATGAAAATCAATGAGTCCATATGTTCTTCCCCGTGGTCAATGCTGCTGAAAACGATAACAAACCGTATCGGTCTCCAGTTAACTACAATCAAATTTAAGGACTGAAGACCACAATGGAGGGACCAGATTGTTTGTGCGACACTTTGATGATGTTGTGTATCCTCAGTCGATGAGTGTGTTTTGATGAGTGGTTTTAATTTCCTTTAATCTGATGCTATTTAGAGAGACTGAAACACAGTAACTGTCATTTGAGCAATACTTGTGACTGAGGTGGTCAGGTGGGGAGACAGAAACTCAATACTGCAGCTCCACTGCCTGGTCAACACTGCACAGGTTGGCTCCAGATGACATCACTGATGAATAACGGCGGGGTGCATATTGGCTTCTTTGTTTCAAATATCTCATCCATCTTTGTGTCAATAAAGGTAGACTAAAGACTATTTCATGCCGCGTTAACCTGTTTTAAGGTATGCCAGTGCTCTATATTTCATGTCGGTTCTGTCAGGATGATTTGGAATATCCTTGGGCACTTGCGCGCAAATGTGCACATCATGTTTAAAATTGGAGCATAGGAGTTCTTTCTGAAGACCCTATGAAGAGGCATATGATTTTACGCCTTCTTATTCCAAAATGTCTCTTGGGAAAGTAGGAAACTCAATAGCATGTCAGTCTGACAGAGCTTCTTAAACCCTTTCATGCTACAATGGATGATTCCTCCTTTTTCGCCCAGTTTTTTTCTTTTCCAGAGAGACAACGTGTGCGTATTAACTGTAATGAAGTCAAGATGAGTGTTAAATTGATTAGAAAATGAAAGGTAACAAGTCACTGGATTCATTTCCCCAGGAGCAAAATGATCCCATATTAACTAGTTCCATATTCTTATGAAAAATGGTTCTAATCCGCAGCAGAAAAATGCTTACACTAATAAATATCAATTATATTTATATAGGGTAAAAAAAATCATGCACTAGTTATATCTGGGTACAGTGTGGAAAATACATAAAATTAGTTTAAATAAAGTCAAATTAATTCCCAAACCACAGATTGTTCAGTAATCTAGAGTAAAGTATTAACTATAATAAACAGCTACATTAACCTTTTGAGTCCAGAATCCCTGAGCTGTTGAGTAATTTGTCCCTCTGTCTCTCAGACCCTCAGAGACGCTCATTTCATTGATTGCACACGCAAAGTTTCCTTTTGCATTCAGCTGCTCATCTCTCAAAGGCCTCTTCATTTGCACAGCTGTCACTTTTACGGATTTCCTCAGTGGTGTGCACACTAATGGTCAAGTCCATTATTTCAACACACCGGTCGTGTTTTATGTCAATCTACTGCGCAACAAGTGAGGCAATTTAGATCAGTTTTCCAGGATTATGGCTGCAGAATCTCAAAACTTTCCAAACCACAGAAATAAAACTGCACGCATCAGTACATACACATCCGCCTTAAAGGGGTGGTCAAAGTGTGCAACAGCATTTAAAGAGTGTGCAGTGGAGGAGCGTGGGAAGTGCTTCGCACACATCTTCAATCACAACAGATCGATACAATCAGTTTCAGGTGGGTATCCAAGATTAATGTTCCCAATTTAGCATCCGAGCAAATGTCAGATACATTCAGAGCCAATCCTTCTAGTCCTGTGGAGTAAAAAACAGAAGGAGCCAAAGGTAACAGTGAAGTGTAGCTGCTCCATCTTTTCAGGTGATTAGACATTTCAATCTGGTCATAACTTGACTAATGCGTTTTAACAAAGGTTGAAATGTTCCTACAGAAATATTTGTATTATTGTTGAAGCGTCTGCTCTTCAGCTTTGGGATAGTTATAATTTGTTGAATCTAAATTTCTTGAGATCGTTGTGACAACCTGTTTGCCTGTAATTGTTTTTGAACCAGTAACTCAGGCTCATGTTCCTTCCACTGACATAGGCAAACAAACATGTTTGAACAAAGCACATGCTTTGCACACAAATAACCACACAGTTTCACCTCCTGCAGAGGCCTTTACATTGGCACAGACACTGTTTAAGTAGTTATATTTAGATAAATATTTCATCTCTTCCATCTCCCACTACAGCTCATAGATATCCCACCTGTCACTCGTTTTGCAGCCACTTTAGTGCACGGTGTACATTACAGCGTGCACACGTCACATTGTCCGTGACCCCTCGTTACCTGGTTCCCAGTCATCAATCTTGTCATGGCTACAGATGTGCTCAGGGTCATTAAAGGGCATTGTCTTCCAAACATCTATCTGGCGTGCTGTGACCCACGATTGAACTAAAACCGCTTGAGGTTTTATGGAGCATTTGATTATAAATTTAATGAGGATACAGGAAATCTACTCCACATTTGTAATTTAAAAATATATAAAGGAAAAACTGGTGTGTTTACAGATCAAACTGCATTAAATCCCAACTTAGCGTCTTTGAATATGCTTGTTGTGCTAATGCGGGAGGAGTTAAGCATTAACTGCTGTGCAAGTTGCAGTCGTTGCTGGTCGGACGGAGCCAGTGATCATGGCCTGTCCCGGATCCTGTTACACTGCTGGGGACACTCAAGCTGCTCTGTATTTAGCAGCAGCCCTCTCTGCTTTGAGCCCAGCCTTTAACAGAGCCCCTGGCCACTTCCTCTCGCCTCACAGTGAAGGTCTGAGGAAACAATTAGCTCTGGAAATGAAAACCAGAAGCTTTACTTAGCTGCTCTCCTACAAAAAAGGGCCACCTTTTTAAGAGAAGTGTCACTCTTAATGTGACCACAGCTTTGTTTCATCCCAGTGCGACCATTAAGAATCAGCACAGAGGTGCACATCAGTCACTCACCAGTTGAAATATATACGTTTCACAGTATGTGCAGCAGTAATATGATCCTCATCAATTGTTGGCCACATACGAGGGCTGCACACCGCGTTGAGAAATGAATCACCATGCCACAAAAGATGTCTCAAAACTGGCAAATATGTAATTAACTGTTCCATGCATGCACATACTGCACACATCAATGTGTTAGGCTGATGGACCACCATTGGACTGTGACTAATTTTCTGAATAATCTAATGTGCTGCAATGGTGCAGTAATGATTGGAAAGTAATATTAAAAATATAATAAAATCTATAGCACAATTCTAGCATTTTTCATATCTCATGCTTGCTTGATATTGCCACGCACACACACACACACACACACACACACACACACACACACACACACACACACACTCACACACACACACACACACACACAATAACAGCCACCGACAACTAGGCAGCCACAAGCTGAGGTAAGATAATGATCTTTGAATTATCAGACTAGATCCTGCCTGCACACTGCTGCGAGATCAGGCTGATACACTGTGGGAAGGCATTTCCACTATCTCAAATTAAAAACACTCCTCCGAATGTATATGTATATACAATGTATATTGCAAGCCTGAGATACAGGAAAGTACGAGCATGATGTACGTCCAAGGCAGAAAACAACACAATATCTGCTCAGATTGGAAGAGGTGGAGGAAAAGCAGCACACTGTTTAATTCCCTAACCACCGACGGCAAGCAGCGCGATTACCTGCTGATTACATTTACCTCTTGCCAGAACAGTTGAAAGCAGTGAACAAGTGCAGGAAGCTAAATGATAATTTGAAGACACACACCTCACAGCACGTGAATGAAGCTTACCTTTGAATCAGTTACATTGATTTGCTGGTTAAATAGAAAGACTGTGGAACATTTGGGCCGGCAAGGGGTTATATATATACGAAATGTATTCAAAAGCTTGAGGACAGATTCACACCTCTGGGTCTGTCTCATTATTTAACCAATAACAAGTTAATACTCATGTTACATAATGAAATCATTTGGCATTACATTAACACGTTCATTGTTTTCCTGTCAGGCGTCGATTATTATTAGTAACATTTCTGAATTATTCAGACATATTCTAAATTTTTCCATCACATAATTCCAATTGTTTGTCTGTCTCTGATGATTCACATTTAGCTTAAATATAACTGCATCATTAAAAAAATGCTTTTAAAACATGCAAGCAATGAGGTGTTTGGAGGCCCAACAATTGTATCCTGAGCCATATTGAATTAAAATGAACCAAAAATCAATCAAAATGTGAAAAACGCAGCTCCCTGTAATGCTCCGCATCGATTCCTGTCCCTTTCCCCTGAAGAGTAAATGAAGAACGATCGTCTGCTTATGGTCCTTGTGGCAACCTGAAGTGGAAGACACTCTGAAAAACAACACCTGAAGTTTCACTGCTCAATTCCAGAGACACCTGTCTAACAAAAGGTTTCCTCTTATCAGCGATGATCCGGCCGGTGTGAATAATGACAGTGTTGACGTAGGCTGATTAACATCGCTGTGCAGGGAAGAGCAGAACAAAGGACGGTGCTTTTGTGTTTCTGTATGATTCTGTATGAGTCGAGAACATTTGTGCATCTGCTTTAGATTTGTGTCTCAGTACTTGTATTGTACAGAAGCCAGTGGGATGTTCTTTCTATAAGCTCTAAAGGAATTTGAAGCGTGTGTGTGTGTGTGTGTGTGTGTGTGTGTGTGTGTGTGTGTGTGTGAAAACTGAACTAGGTATGAAACCTGTGGGCATCACGGAAGATAGACGAGCTTGTTTGACCAGCGTGACGAGCCAGTCAGCAGCAACGTGCCCCAAATCTCAATGACGCCGAGACATAAATCCTGATGGCACCGAAAGACAATATGAAGTCACTTCAGCTGAAGCGCAGCTGAAAAGAGGTGAGCCAGGACAGCTTTAACCCAATTAAAGCCGGTCTGAGTGGGACGATATTTAGCTGAGCACTTTAAGCACTTCTGAAGCTTTTTACAGACGTGTCACCAAGGGTCCAACAAGAATGTGGTGCTTTGCATGAATAAATTACATGTGAGTGAGAGCAGTGGAAGAGCGCCCGTGCGTGTGAAAGGAACTTATAGATTCAGACCAGTGAACTGTCACAACCTGGGATGAAGAGAGTTTCTCGACTCGTAGAATCACCACAATATCCTTAATATTCATCACGTCCCTGCTTCTTCTGCAGCCACTGCGTCTCACCAGTGTTCCCACTACTGTGGCCAGTGCACATCACCACTCCACAGTCTAATGGATTAACAATGCTTCCACCATCTTTGTGGTCGCACAGATCCCCTTGTTTCCTGGGCAGCACCACTCTACAGTATATTAGAAATGCAGGAGCGTTCTATACTGTTATGTCCTCATTTTAACACTACTCAGACGGAGCAATGCTGACTTTACACTTCTGCTGAGAGAGGAAAGCTGCCGCTCCAAGAAATTGAATAATTACTGTTATCCTGAATGAATAAAGAGGACAAGAGAACAAGAGTATGGGTTGTGGGTGTGAGGTCCATAATCATGTCAAGAATGGTTTACTGGCATTTTAATTAGCTGTTCAATTGGGAGTTTGGTTAATGTCGAATTTCCCATTTTGGGGGAAAGAAAAAAACTCTGACTGTATTATTATGATTAAAAATTTCAATTCCCCTCATGCATTCATCATTGTGAAATATGCACTCACCTTCACTCTCTCCCATTTGTCCCTTTCTGTCTGCAGCAAATATGCAGATGAATTGGGAGCAACGTCCATAAACACACACACAAATGTCCATCAGTCAAGTTCCTGAAGTGCCAGACAAAGTTCGCATCTACCTGAGTCTCAAGGGTAATTTTACAACGAATCAATTTTATGAGTCTTCCTCTTTGAGAAGATCCAGACGGTGTCTCATTCACGAATGTGCTCGTGGCTTTTATGTGTAAAAATAGAAACCATGCCTCCCCAAATGCTGCTCTTTTCAGTTGCTCATTGTAAACTCTCGGGAGACAACGTTTCTTCATTCAATATTTAATAAAGTGTGAAGAAAATAAAAAGAAAAACATGACTTACCTTTGGCGTTTTGGTGCACTTTCCATTTCTGGCATCTTTAATATATGCAATATCCAGCAGCTCTGTGTCCTAAAAACACAACAAAAGGAACAACTACATTAACTTCTAAATCAAACAGCGTGTGTGGCAAAGACAAATTTGAGGCAAGGACAACACGTGAGGCCGCCTTCCTGCCTCCCACCCTGCTACCTGCACCTGTGGCTGCAGGCCTTGTGTGTTTTGGTTGAAGATGCTTATATTTAAGGATGCATATTAGCATCAATACTGTGTGAGGTCGTTAACGCTAGCGTAGCTGCGTGTTAAAGGCTCATGGTGTTGAACACCTACAGTAAAGTCCCGTGTTGACTGATTAGCGTTTCAGTGCTGTTATGGGTACAAACAACATGCTGCCTATTGTGTTGCCTGACAAAGAAAAACATTGGTTAATCTTTATCTTCTAGGTGCAACATTCCACCACAGAGGCTGCGATGGCCTCCGAAGCCTCTCCAGCACTTACTGTAGGTTGCACAGATTTGAATTTCAGATTTTAACCCTGGCATTTACCTTCCCTTGCTGAATGAGGACGCTGAGTTCCTCATGACTCCAGTCTGTACAGAATACAAATATGCACTTTTTCCTCATCTATACATTCACTCGTCAACAAAAGAAACCCCTATGTGCAAGGCTGTGCATCTCTGAAAGCCACTAATGTGATTAAAAGAAAAGCAGGCAAAACAGAATCCTGCACAGGAAAAGGGCTGCTGTGTGTGCCGTTATCAGTCTGGGATAACTCTAGGAGAGTGAGTTAGGACACGAGGTGGAAAATTAACAGAGTGAACTGTGTCCACTCGCTATTATCAGGGGACACAAGGTGCGATGGCGGCTTGACTCAAGATTGAGCCATTCTGTTAATATCTGAACATCTTGAGGCCATGAGTTTTGCGCAAAATGGCACCTGGCTTTTTATTGGTTAGCTTTATTCCCTCAAAGGCCGTTCCTAAATTTGTTCTGTTGCAACACGAGTGAATACAAACGATCGGTCGGCAAAGGTCTCCTTTGCCGCATGGCCGCTGTCTGTGGGCACATGTGAAGGATAAATTACAGCAATAATCCACTAGGACCAGCTCTTTTCCTGCACTGTACACACCACAGCATCAATTAGGCTGCCTGTGCCTGCACAGAGAAAAGCTGCAGGGTCAAAGGTTAATGCCCACGTCAGATCTGCAAATGCACCCCTTTGAAGTCCCTTTACAGAGTCTCAGCTCCACATGGGGGCCTGCTTGAACAGTGGGGCTGCAGGAAGCGGCTCGCCGATGGGGCCTCTTTATGTGCCCTTGAGTGCTGTTAAGTTAGCACAGCTCCGAGATGGTCCGACATCATAGGTTAAGTGTTAACCCACGAACCGCCTCATTAAAAGTAAAAGCAAGCTCAGTCATTATACACACATCATTACGGTGACATCCAAAGGCCCAGGTCAGTGTTTCATGCGTCGTTCATTATGCAGATGTAAATAAAAGCGGATGTGGCATTTTATTAATATTGATCAGCAGATATTAGCAGAGTAAGCTAATGAAAGTATCGCCTTTCCATTTTTTAGTCGGCCCATAATGCGTCTCATCTATTTCCTTCAGGAAATCATCTTTACATTTTAATGTATATACATCAGTCTTGCCTCCTTTCATTTCCTGTCTTTGTTATGATTAGTCTTTCTCTTTCTGTGTGCAACAACACATCAAACAGGCATCCAGGCTATTGAGCATCCCAGGCACGTGCAGGAAGGGACCAGCAGCAAAAAAACAAGCAAAAAAAACCCCTGAAATAATGAAGATGTTTAACATGTGCTGGCCCTGGGCTTTGTTTTCTGTTTTCCCATCTGCTGCTTTTCATGCAATATCTGTCACTTACTGCCTACCATGTAAGTGCAGTAGCTATAACTTTATTGAGGTTCTTCTGAGCAAACTCTTGTCTCCCCCAACAGCCTGAGAGGCTCAAGCAACGCGAGGATGTGCCAGTGTGAAGAGGAAGTGACAGAATGTTAAGGAAACGTGAAATAGATGGTCGCGCTGGACAAAACAGTAAGTGCAAAAGGGGAGATTGAGAGCCACAGGTTAGCTTGCTCATTTACCAATTGTGCTCTTGACAGCCCCGGGGCATAAAATGGATGTGCGGTCCACAGGGCTCAGGGGGCCTCTGCTGAGCAACGGAGACAAGGAGACAGTGAGTGAGGGGAATACAAACAGAGTGGATGATGGGAAATTGGTCCCTGATTCCTGACACTAAATGCGCAATAGGGAAATAATTGTATTCATTTGAATAATTAAAAAGGCTTGTGCCAGGTGTACATCTGTTAATATCTGGCGAGCACCAGTAACGTGCAAGCTAGTCCCTTGTGTTTGATATATGAAGAAAATGGCAAACGAGGCCCTTAATTAAGCTCATTACACAACAGTGAAGGGACTTGGATGCGGTTTCTCCATGCACTGACGACATCATTTGACGTGAGTCTGTGCAGCAATAATGGTAAAACAGAGAGCACTGAAGCTGTCAATCATCATTGGACAGCTATTTTAAATTCAATCAAAACTAAATTACATGACGGTTTTTATTCTGCTCTCCAAACTTAAAAAGGTCAGGGTTAAACCTTGAGGGTGCTGACAGGTTTAAGCTGGGCTGGTGTAACATGTCAGGGTGCTCCGTAACCAAGCTTCATGCGTCATTTGGACCAAAATAAGCTCCGTGTGCATCCCAAGACTCTTTGGGCTGTAATTAACATAGACTGCAATGATAGCATGTATTAAATGTAGGTTTATAAGGTTGTCAGATGGACAAAAAAGAGGTAGTTAAAAGGTTTCACTTGGACATGGATTCAGATGTGGGTTTGTATTTGCATGTCTCATACATAAGTGGAACAGAGCAGCATTAAGGTACATCAGGGGGGTTCTTGTCTATATAAGAGGCTCTCCAGTGGTGCTCAGCTAGCAACAAATATGTCCTGTCACAGGAAAAATTCTATGTAGAGAGCTCCGCTAGAGCTTGGCTGAGAGCCACTCGGCTGCACCATTCTTAGTTTCCTCTGGAGTGACTCTAACAGCCCTTCGGTCGTCCAACAGTCAAAGGGAAGAGTAGAGATCATTTGTGTAGGCTACTAATTACATTCCTACATGTTTATAGCACACAAACGGCTACCTACCTACCAAGCTAGATAGCTAACTAGCCAAACACACACCACTTTAAGATGCATTTATCTTACATTAGCTGGTTACTATTGTAAATTAGACATTACAATTTACTTTTCAGAATTACTTCTGCGTGACATTAAGAAAATGATTGTTTGACTATCAAAATATTTAGCTCAGTTCAGGTTTAACTATGCTCTTACGCGTGCCGTTATGAGTCACCTCACCGTGTTATTTTTCCGTGTTTACTGACCTTTTGCGGGTTGGTTTATACTTTGTGCAGCTGCTCTAAAAGCATCCTCTGCAATCGACCAGTCGTTCTGTACATTAAAAACAATCCAAAATAAGTGCGGCAATTGAGGCATTCCAGGTTCAGGCGATGTTATATGACAAAGACTAATGTAGGTAAACTAAAATGTCAACAGATAATCTTTCAAGAACCTTTAATTTATGTTTCTAACACAGGACCATTGATGTGATTTGAATTTTTCCTGCATACATAAAAATCTCAAAACATCTCCCCAAGTGTGCAAATGTTATATATATATAGAATTTTTTTAAAGCCACAAAAATGGGCAAAAGTCAAAGGGAAGAAGATGTGGAGAAACAGGGAGATGGAGAAAACACGAAAGCCAAGCGATGGAAGAGTGTGGCTGTTGCTGATAGAGGCTATCAGTGGCAGACACACTCCACAAAACAACCAGTGTTGCGATAAAAGTCCCAGGAAGCTTTGTTCCATACACAACCGTGCTCGCACACACACAAGGTAATAATCACAAACAGCCTATAGGATGAAAGGCACATGCTGGTCCATACAAAGCTCTGTCACACGGCTCGCTTTGGACACCCAGAGTGGCGACAAACTCTCATGCTGGCCACCAGATTCCTCTCAAGCAATCAAGGCAGCCACTCGTGGTGCAGCGCAGTAAGAGATACTGAGGGTGTGCGTGCTGCCTGCGACAGAAAGCAGAGCAGAGCGGGATGACAGAGAAAGCAGAGCAGCTTCCTTCATCTGTCCATCATCCTCTGTTGTTCTGGCTGGCTCTCGTCTTTGGGATGTTTTGTGGCTGGACTTTCTCACACCGTCCCCCCCGTCCACTCGCCCTGGCCTCTCCCCTCTGTCTCGGCCTCCGCTCTTTTGGACGCGTGCCTCTCCGTTGCTTGGATTTTCTCCTGAACTGAGGTGCAACCCAATCCAGCCACCGGCCCTTTTAAAAAAACAAGATTCAGAGGATTCTTCCTGCTTTCATCTCTTTGCTAATGATATCTAAACCCACTCTTCTTGCTGCATGATGCAGATTTCTCTCATGTTGCAGCAAAAGCCCAATATAACCTACAAGAGCTGATTAAAAGTCACGTTTCAGCGCACGCATGCTGTTTCGGGAACCCCCGACCCCCCCTTTGACTCTTATTTCTTCCATTGCCTTCACTGAGAGACCTTTGCAACTGCTTTTGCAATTTGAAGTCAGGATGAACCAGACAGCGATGATAGAGATTCATTTTCTTTCAGGCAAAATCATCGGTCTCTCCCTCCAGTGTCATCCCTTTCTTCCCCACCCCTCCCCTTTAAACACAGCTCCATCACCCCCCCTGACGAACTCCTGCTCATTTTTCTGTCGTCTTTTCCAGGGGTTTTTTTCCCCGACGCAAACCAAGGTTGTCAGACACGATTTCATTGACCGGCAGGTCCTTGCTGCATCTGTCAGGGGCCGGAGGAGTTCAACACTGCACGTATCACTCCCAAAGCAAAGCATTTTCAACAAATATGCATCGCCTAAGCCATGAATATTATTGCCTTGCTGAATTTTTAAACAAGCCTGTGTCAACAACAAAACAAACCCATTTGTCTTAGAACATCCTCGTACAGCCACCAGATTTGATTTGTAGTCATATGAGAGCTCATTCAGAGCTCAGAACTGTTCACTCTGCTCGTAATGTTCAAATCAAGCAGAACACAGTGACACTCTGGAGTTAATCTGCGTAAAAAGTTTCGCAGATTATAGCTCGTCTGACTATAGCTCGTCTGCTACTGCACCCCCGGAAACTAATTCTCCTTTTCTTAAAGCGAACCAGCTGTTCCGACTCTTGAATAAGACTCTTAGAGATGTGCTCTAATTTAAGGTTTCTCTGAGACACTTTTCCTCCCTGCCCCTAAGAAATTGTAAGTACTTTCAATTTGATACCTTCTCCCCATCCTCTAAAATAAATTGACTTTTTGGGTGAAAGGAGGGCTGCTGACCCACATTTGCGACACGCTTAGTCGTTCGAGCGGAAATGGAAAGAGGAGAGGCAGTCAGGAATAAAGGCACATTTAGGAATAAACAACACAGGGATAGCTTGGAAATTCAGATGAGATACATGCAGATTCCTGAGAAGTGTCCACTTTATAGGTTGCTGAGAAACTATTCCCACATCAACAACAGCCGAGTAAAACAATATCAGGGTTTTATCACCTAAATAACACATTTAATCTGATTAAAGTGCTTGATATTATCTCCCCTCCTGCGTCTCATGTGTGCAAGATGTTCAGGATTCCTGAGAGAGCAAGAGGTGCTAATAACAATCCCCATAGGTTGACTATCTAATGGTAAGAAACATTGTATTTACCATCCCATTGTTACTTTACCTGAGTCTATTTGAAGGAGAGAAGAATGCACCCATTCAAATACGCCCACTCGAACGATTATGGTCATTCATTCACTTGCAGGGTGCAAGAGAAATTGCTTAAGAGCCAAAATACTTGTAATTACCTTTTACGCAAATGAAGCTGCCAGTAGAAAGAATGAAGTGAACAGGGGCCTTGAATGGATACGAAAAATAGAGCTCATAGGCGAAAGAGGGGAAATGAAGAAGGATTACGCACACTTATGTACGTTAACAGGTTATTACTGTGTTTATCCAGCGCATTACGGGTATGCTACTGATTCATGATAAAATGAGGCATTCAAGTAAATAAAAACACTCCTGAACTAAACTGATGATGGCTAAGTGATCTAAAATGGACCAGACCATCACTAAGTGGTGTCCTTGTAAACGATGCTTTCACTAGTTTTGTTTATTAGCATCTCTTTGTAAGTGAACGTGAGCGTTTTGCCAGCGTTTCACAAAGATCCTTAAATCTGTTCATTGCGGTTTATCAACTGTACAATGTTTTTAATGAAACAACTGATTTGTGATTATGTGTTTTTAAGACACTTCAGGATTTACTGGACCTATCGCCAGAGAGCTGAACTTTTAAGGCCGTTATTGGAATCAAATTTCTAAAACTGCAAAATTGATATGAGCATGACCTCATATCAATTAGAAACACCTGACTTATTAGCATTACTGTAAAGATACAATGGTACTCACAGACATACTAATGCACATAGCTAAGAGAACCATGTGACAGGACTGTTGTTGGTTTGAATCCTCAGACTCAGGTAGGGAACTAATGGTTCCCACCCTTTGAGTCTTGCTCTTAATTATCTACATTTCCCTGTATGCCTTTTAATGTATATGAAACAATAAAATGTAACTTAACTAAGTGGTAGCAAACAGTTGTATTGGCAATGATGCATTTATTATACATTAAAATGAAGAAACGGCGCATGTTTGGCAGCACCAGCATCACAACAAACACGTGCAGCACAGGGTTGTGCTCCCTCCAAGCTTTTGCTCCAAAGGCTGGTATGAAACAGGAAGGAAGCGCGTCTCTTAGTGAGCGCTCGTCTGCAGCACAGCTTCAAAGTCTTTTGGCTGAATGTCTTTATTTGAAAGGACTCCCTGAGGAAAGCAGCCACCTGGCTCAGTAAAGCAACGGCAGTCAAATCGCAGCAGCAGGAGGGTTTGAGGACTTTGCAGTATCAGGAATCAAGCTGCACTGGGTTGGATTGTCATAGCAACTGGGCTGGGTTTGAAGTTAAAATAAGGAGGAAGGAGAAGTCCGTCTCTTTGAACACAAGTTCCTTCATTTTCCTCCATAACTAACCATAACTGTAATGCAACACAAGGCGTCAGTGTTTACGTGTTTAATCTGGAAATGTTCAACCTGAATTGATTCAGCAGTGAATCAGTGTCCAAGAGCTGCGTCTCCACGTGATGCTACGCAAGTGCACCATGTTGTTTTGATGCTGTTTTTGACAGATGCGACTCCGCCGCAGAAGCCGCTCAGGTAGAAGAGGTAATTAGACAGCTGATTTACATCACGGTCACAGATCAGCTTCTTGCTGCCTCTGCTGTGACATGACATCAATTGTCAGAGGACCTACGGATATATATATATATCAATAAAGGTGTCTTCTCTCTCTCTCTCTCTCTCTCTATATATATATATATATACTGTGTATACTGTATATATACAGTATATATATATATATACACATACATATATATGGCTGATATCGAGTAAACATACCAGTGGCTGGAAAAGGCCGGACTGAAAGACAGCACAGAGGCACTACTCATGGCTGCACAAGAACAGGCCCTGAGCACCAGAGCAATAGAGGCCAGGGTCTACCATACCAGACAGGACCCCAGGTGTAGGCTGTGTGGAGATGCCTCTGAGACAGTCCAGCATATCACAGCAGGGTGCAAGATGTTGGAAGACAGGGCATACATGGAGCGGCATAACCAGGTGGCTGGCATAGTGTACAGGAACATCTGCACTGAGTATGGACTGGAGGTCCCAGGGACCAGGTGGGAGACACCCCCGAAAGTGCTGGAGAACAAGATCCTGTGGGACTTCCAGATCCAGACCGACAAGATGGTGGTGGCCAATCAGCCTGACATAGTGGTGGTGGATAAACACCAGGAGACAGTGGTGGTGATAGTAGCAATCCCAGGTGATAGCAACATCAGAAAGAAGGAACACGAGAAGCTGGAGAAGTACCAAGGGCTGAAAGAGGAGATACCAGGAAGATCCTGTGCAGAACCCTCAGACTCCCAGGCCTCTGGTAGAGGACCCGAGTCCAAAGGAAGGAGGTACACACACACACCCTTATATATACATATATATGTATATATGTGTATATGTACGAATTATGTACAAACACATGCGCACACACAGAACTGAAACAGAAGAGCATCTGTGTCGTGGGGAATTTAACTGAAGACACAGGAGGCATTTTATTGGTCACAGTGTTTAGTCATAGGGCAGCTTTGTCTTTTTCAAGTGTGCTCACTACCATCAGCCTGCGCTGGCTTCACTTTGTGGCATTACCAGACTGGCCAAGGGGGGTAAGACGTACCTAACGAAGCTGACGTTGACTGACTCAGCCAAGCAGAGATGCACAGTTGAACCGACAGCTCCGCTCTGTCTCAGCCGTGCAAATATCTGACTGACAGCTACAACAGCAGAGGCCAGGCTGCTGTGCATTTAAATCTATTCATATCATGACTGACATGTTGAAACTTCAGCAGAAGCTGCTCCCCGCGGCCTATAAACTACAAAGCTTCACAGACAATTTATGGAATCATTCTGAATGGCCAAGGCTCGTTTTTGCTTATTTACTGGCAGTGATCAAATTACTCCCAGTTGCCTCAGAGGATGTAAGGAACATCGGGTTTGTAATATACCGATATTTTAATTTAGTCCTCACACACAGCGAAGCATCAGTCAATTTAGTCTGGCGGTTGGGAAAGATTAGCCATTAATCTGATTATAATGACAATTATTAAAAATGGAATTTAATTAAGGAAAAAAGGGATGTGAAGTGGTTACCAATAGAGTTCTGCGTGTCTCCGCAAGTATTGTTTTTCCAGAAGCAGGCAGGTAATAATGGAAACTGAATCGGCGTATATTGAGATGATACGAGGGTGAAAACATGATAAAAATGGGGCAGTTGAGGCACATCTTTACTGCTACTGTCTACTGAGCAGAGACAAAGTCAATTTTCCGGCGTGCACCTCAGCGCTTTGCATCACAATTTTATTTAGCTCCTTCTTTGACGCCAGGAGGACAACCTCACATTTTTGAAGCGGATCTCAAAGGAACGTAAAAAACAGCTGGAGGCAGGCAGCGTCATTTTCATCTGGGGTAAGTCCGTCCTGCCTCATTCACTCTCCGCTCATGTGACCATGTGCGACGCTCCCCGTCAGGTGGCGGGCTGAATTTGGCGTGAGCGGTGGTGGATGAAAACACGCTAACATAATGGAGATGATTTTTGAATAATCGGTGCAGAAATGGGCCAGCAGAAATGTTATAAATACCTGGACCCAGGAGACAAAGAGAAGCCCAATCATCCTCTCTACTACGCAGTCATATTTTAAACAGCCGGTCAATGTCGCAGCTGAGTGCGCCCACCTGAGCCGTCAAATGTGCACAGGCCCTCGCATGTGTTGATTATTGCGTTTGTAGAACCAGCTACAGTTAATAGGCACAGCCCCCAAATCTTTTTTTTTTTTTTAAACCTTTCTTGTATTATAAGATTGTCAAGAATGGCATAGATATTTATGAAACACACCCTTATCAAATTAAATGAAACATTCACGTTCCTCATTGAGAAGTATCACGCTGAGTATCGTGCCACTGTTATCAAGCGGGTACCTGCAGGCCACCACACGTCATCACCAGCAGCTAAGAGCTGTGTAATTGATTCGGTTTATCACTGGAGTCCAGGCTACCTGAACTGGCCAGTCAGAGCTGTATCCCCTCCCCATAAATCACCTCCGCAACCGTGGCGGACTCGAGCAAGGCACTAAGACTGAGCTGCGTTAGCACCAGCGGTGACTTTAATCTTCCTGAGAGCTTCCAGCAGACAAAAAAGAGGCTTTTTTCTGTATCTGTGGATCTATGCATTGTGCCTCCATTTGCTGGTGAGAGGAAATGAACACAACTGTGTCCTTCCTCCTTCTCAGCGCTAAATGCTCTGCCTGAAAACTGGCTCAGTGCAGCAGGTCAATCAGAGAACAAGGAGGGAAAACAGGCAACTCGTGTGCAAACAAAGCCCTCTGAAGTCACAGATGAACTGCTAATCCAATCGGGTTTTAACACTTTTCTTTTCCTGATCGACTCCCAGCTTGGATAAAGAACGAATCACTCCGTGGCACCAACGCCGGCCACAGTTGCTCTGGATTACAGTTGTATCCTGCTACACATGCAGATTTATATTTTTTTGTGTCTGGGCTGTCTGAGCCAGGATGCTGTTCATGTCGCCAATAAAAACTAGAAAATGGGGCGGGATGTCCTTATTTTCTATTTCACTGAAGAGCACATTTGCTCCTCTAAAGCAGC
This sequence comes from Takifugu rubripes, assembly GCF_901000725.2. Classification (NCBI taxonomy): domain Eukaryota; kingdom Metazoa; phylum Chordata; class Actinopteri; order Tetraodontiformes; family Tetraodontidae; genus Takifugu; species Takifugu rubripes. The sequence goes on along the minus strand of NC_042300.1, from coordinate 6,031,706 downwards.
GTTGAAGGAGGGGCTGACTTAACTCTAAGTACCAACAGTAGCGGCCAATAAAGCCTCAATAGAGCGACATCTAAGGTCAATATCAATAACACAGCCGTGACCTTTTACTTAAGCTTCACATCCATTTTGTGTTGACTACAAAGCCGATGGTGGATGCTGGAACAGTTGGGGTGCCTTATGTAATCGATTTCATCTTGTGAAAGGATTCGATTAAAAAAGGGGGAAAGAAAAGCTGGATTTACAGATGAAAAGGTGCCGAAGCTCTTAATTTGTATAACAACGTGTTTTGTATCTCCATAAAAAGGGGCCAAAGCTGATTTCTTTCCCCCTTTAATCCTTTTTCACTTGACAACAGAAACACATTCAATATTTTGAGGTCCTCACTGGAACACACACCCACACACCCACACACACACATACAAACAATGTCAATTGACCATGATTTGGTTTTGTTGGCTGCCACTTTAAGAAGAAAAATCTGCGCCTTGAAGAAAACAGACCTGCGACCATAACCATCAGTTAGGGGAAACAGAAGACGTTGCACAAGTGAGGATTCTTGTAAGTGTATTTCTAGCGATTCAAGTGACCGACTTTAGCCTCCAAACTGGATGCAGCCCAACAGCTGGCGAGATAGATTTGTTCTAAAACCCAATTTGAAGAAAGAAAAATAAACGTGGTGTGTTTTTCTTCTAACCTCAAACATGAAGCAGCAGTCGGGTTTTCTGGACGCGCCACCAGATTTAGTCAAAGATCGCAAATCAGTTATATTTAATTGATATTAAAGCTTAAAAGGCCGTTGGTTTAGGGGCTGAGCAATGCAAAGACTAATCTCTGTGCAGGGTGAAACAACATATGTTCATTTAAATAATGTAAAATAATAAATCGCACACATGCAGGATTTATTGATCAAAGATGGCCTTAGAAATGATGACTTTCAACACTTAAAGCATCAAAGCAGAGGTCCGGGGTCCAGAAAGACTCATAATGTAAATTAATTACATGTCCATTTCTCAATATCTTCATCTTCTGTCTGACTGTTTGACTCCATCTCTGCTTCTCATAATACTGGCACAGATGACACGGAGCCTCCGTGTGGCACATCATAACTTGGCAGAGGTCACAATTCACTCTCAGCAGATTGGCTGCAGATTTATACCTCATCTCTCACCACGATATGGCAGAGGAAGAGGAGCGGCGGCAACAGTAATCACACAAAATTGCTGAGCTGGGAGAACAGATGTGCGACTCCGGCTACGACGGTGCAGAGAATAGGGCGCGCGTCTGCATCTGAGAAAGTGTGCATTTGGATTAACGCAGGACAGCCGTCCTCCTTCCCCGGATCGGTTCGGTCCAAGGCCCGACGCTCGCCAGCTGCCAACACTGCGAGGCTGGTTTTGGCCAGGGACGGACTGACTGTCACCTCTGAACATCATTCAGAGCCATATGCTGATTGTCCACCGGCCGGCCGGAATTTGGCACGCTAGAGAAACATAAATCTCCCAAGAGAAGCATTCATCCTTCAGTCCTGCTCAGGAGAACACACACACACATGCACACACACACACAGAAACAATGATATCAGTTTCAGCTGGTCACATTCTCCAGAATAGGAGCGGGGGCTGAAGTGACATTTCAAAGGTGTGTGCTGTCGCATGGCAACTAAACCATAAACGCCGTTAATTTGCCTGAGTCAGTCCACCTCTACAGTGTTGAATTATATCTCCGCCCACTGAAAACAAGCTCGACCAACTGAGGGACAAATTATTTTTAACCTGCAAATGAAGCACCTGTTCCTGCTCGGACATTATAGGAATGTTTGTGTGTGTGTGTGTGTGTGTGTATGTCTGTCTACATATGTGACTGTGCAATGCATGGGCATGTAAATGTGCTTTAGGTAAGCCGGAGATACACACTTGAATGTCTGGCTGTAAATACCTCAGCTTGATCTGTGGTTACCATGGCACTGCCACAGCAAAGGCTGGAAATAGTGACTAATTTGATCCCATTAATGGTTTATGTCAAGATGTTCTAAAGGCACATGCTGGCCGAGAATCCTTTACTTGTTTGGTTTTCCTGAACCAAATCAGTTGCTGGAAGGTTAACAGTTCCGCTCACGGAAGACAAGCTGTCGGGCTGCAAGTGATATTTTTAAATAATTAAATAGTGTATTTATAAATTCACCAATGCTTTCTACACAAACCAAACATCCGACTCCAACGAGGAAGCGAACCAGTGTGTTTTACTTCCTTGTTCACGTCCAATTTTAATCAAATACAGGGAAAATGCTAATCTGTGTGCTTCAGAAACGTGAGATCTGTGATTTAATAACCAACTAAACGCGACCATACTGCTTCACAGAGAGGACAAAGGCTTTTTTTAGACACACTTGTGTTATTGCAGGAAATTTGACCATGTGCTAATCATTTACATCAACTGTTTTGTTTGAAATGATGTCACAAATGTGACAGATTCGCCATCATTATCATTTTTGCGTGTGTATATTCGAGGTCCAAGAGAGGATGCAGGCACCTAAAGAGACAGCCAAGTCCTCAGAGCAAACGCATACAAACATTTGAGACTTATGGCAGTTTACAAAACACAGCAGTGTGCAAAAATAGTAGCATCAATCACACCCAATCACCTGCATCTGTATCTGTTCACACATGAAAAGGTAAGCATTTGATGACGATCTAAGCATAATATTACCATAACCTTAACAGGAATAGCACTGTTTAGTCCAGGGAGGGTAACAGTGAATCACAATAACAAACTTTTATCCTGACAGACTAATCAAGTATTAATGAATGTCTAATTGACCTTCTGCCAACTTTTCCACCATAGAAAACTTTATTTTTAAATTGAAGCTGTATTATTGGTGCAGCAGGCAGATCTGTGAATGTTGTGCTTCTGTCAGAGTTAAAAGAGGTCAGAAATCCTGGGATAGTCAAGGATGGAAGAGTGTGATCCAATGGAGAACCTCTACTATTAAAAATATGACAAATGCTTTGATTATCACAACTAAAGCTCAGACTTTTAGAACTTAATTTAAATTCCAGCTACATGAAAGCTATTTCAGTCATACTGTTCATCATCAGATCATTTTATTTGCAGCCATATGACACTAGCAACCTAAACATTCTGAATGCTCTAAACTTGACTCCTGATGTGGTGGTCAGGTGACAATCATGTGACTGGACAGGAAATGATGGTATCACCTGTACAGCACAATGAAGAAACCAATATAAAACAAAAGAGCAATTTTCATAAGGCGTAAAATGCTTTCATTTTTGCTTATTTTTATATAAGGACTACATTTACCACTAAGGTCCAATATAACATAGCACATATGTTAAGACAACGATTTGATTTAAAATCCATTTTCCTAAAAGGCAAATAGGTTGGGTTAGACACTCAAACAGATCCTAGTTCCAAAATTCCAGAACAGTTGTAGACGGTATAGTTATTTTTATCTGTGTGGGTCTTAAAAGAGAGTCCACATTTGCAACCTGAGCAGCAACAATTTGTGTGTGAAAGTGAGAACTGTCGGTCCAGTTCTGCCCTGCTTCTAGAGAATCTGAGGAATGCTTTTACTCTGCAGGTCATCGGTTCGACTGGACACGACATCCCGTCCTGTTTGAATCAGTCTGGGGAACAGATGTGCAGGAGACAAGCACACCCAAAACCCCTCAACCTTTAAAGCCGTATGATACAGGAAACAGTAGCACAGGATGGTGCCACACTCGGGGTTTGTTATCACACGTGTATATATGTAATTTTCTGTTTATATCACTCATCAAAGGAAGCAATCTGACTCCCGGGTGGTTTTTAACAAACATTAACATGGGCCCGATGGAGAACTTCTCACAGTGAGGTAATCCGTCGCAGGTCATCTTTATCAGATCCATTCTCTGTTGTGTAAGCGAGCCCATAAAATTTAAGGTGTGTGCACGTGTAGTGAGGTGTGTGTGCAGAGGTAAAGCCTCGGTCAGCACTCCTGTCTATTGCTGCTGTGAAATACTCTCATCTCAGCTAACATAAAATCAATGGGGGCTATTAATTAGTCTACCTCTGGCTGCCTTTGCTGATACAGTTATACATACAAACAGAGCAGGAATGCAGTACAACGGGCAAACTGTTGAGGGACGGAGCAGAAAGGCAGCTTCATGCTGAAGCTGCGAGAGCAAACAGGCGGACCTGGAACAATCCTGGACACCCACGTCTGCTGTGAGGTGCTCCACAAGGTTATAGAAACGTTCCCGACCTTGATCCTATGACACTCTGTGCCAAAACCAGGGAGGAGGACAAAACACAATGCGCTATGGAATATTCTCACGAGTGTCAGGTGAGGCAGCGCAGGTGCAGCAGTTCAGATTTCTATCACCTTTTCCCAGCAGCATTGATGCACTGGCTGAAATCACAATACAGTGTGCTACTGAGCATAAGGATGAAATGTGGGTGCGTGAAAACGAATTGGCTGTTCTTAAATTGGGAAGAATTGGCGCAAGTTAAGCTGGGAGAATTTTAAGTTAAACACAATGAGAGTTAAAATTAGACTTAAAATCATTGGCAAGGAGAAGAGCTGAGGAGCAGCAACGGCAGCAAAAGTCCAACTAAAATGTCAGGTACACACTTTGCGGGTGAAATCACCCTGTAAGCACATCTCAGGGTACTGGGACTAAAGTCTCTGCCCCCCCCCCTGCTTCCGTTGGCCAATCAAATGTACGCAGTGGACAGAGTCCAAGAGGAACGCCTCGTCCCTCATAGCGTCATGTAAACACTTCAAACATGTGCATTAAGGCCCAAGTGGGAAAAAAGCAGAAGCAATATGGACACTTCAAAACGTGTGGGATCAGAACAGCTTTATGTGCAGTGTTCTCACCTTGTTTTGGTCGGTCCAGTACAAGAAGTAACCTTTAGGGTCCACTGTTAAGGTCACTGGGGTCACTGTGGTGGAATCCTGGATGAAAAGAAACGAAAGACATCTGAAATCAATATAAATGTCTGCTATGCGCTGCTGCCTGCGAGGGTGCGTGCACGGCTGAGCATGAGCGTGGGCCGCCTAGCGACACAAGGGGCAAACTAATGAAACGATCCCTCGGTGTCTACTCTTCCTGTAATACTGCATGTAAACCACAATCTGAAATGACATTTAAAGTACTGTTTATGTCATCAACGGGCTGCTTACAATCCTTTCCTTTTAGGGTGCTTTCCCCCACCATGAACTGGCATTGCCAGGAATGACCACAGAGCCGTGCGCATGCGTGTGTGTGTGCGTGTGTGACTCTGTGTTTGTGCCTCTGAGGCCACGGCAATCAGGGACTGCAGGTGGTTTCACAGCTGATGTTTCCATTTTCCCCCTCTTGTAACAGACAAATGCTTTCCCACAGTCCCCACTTACAAACGGCTGTAAGCCACAGACACGCACACACACATGCACGCATACACAGTTTGACCCTGAGGCGTACATGGCATTGCCAGATATTATTGGATGCTTCTATAAAAAGACAGAGCCTTTGCTTTGTGTCCACAGCGGTTGTGGTTTGGCTGAACAGTAGCATATTGTCGTCCTCCATCAGCCGGGCCTGTGAGATCAGAGGGATGGGAGCTGCATTTGCTGCACAGAACATTTTCATGAGGCTTCTAATGATGTTGCTATCAAAGCTCCGGGAGAGGACGCCACACGCTAGCCATGTCTTCCACGCTCTTCATTTCTTGGAGCAACCCTATATGCGCTAAATATGACGCGCTTAAAGGATGGAATGAAAGCATCCGAGCTGGGAGCTAGTGGACAGCAGGGGAGTGGGCATGTGCAGACAGCTATTGTTGCTCTCAATTAATTTGATATAGTCCAAATAGGACAATCATAAAGACCAATAATGGAGCCCCCTCCTTTATCGACACATGAAGGAACTGGAAAAAAAAAACCCCACAGAACGGTGGGAAAAAAATGTATGAGAGCAGTAATGAGAAAGACCGGGGTGTTTGCAATGGTGACGTTCGCTATGGCAACCCAGCATTGCTATGAAATCTATTAGAGACCCAAGAGGAATCGTTTAGGTTCTATTCACATGCTTGCACAATCTCTGCAGGCTTGATTGAATGACAAAAGATGCAGCTCATACCAATGATCTCACACGCACGCATGCACGTACGCACACACTTACATCGTGAGGGGACAGTTTGCAATTCCTCAATCACAACATCTACCCTACTTAATTTCTTCTGTCTTTTTTTTTCATATTGCTATGTGTCCCACCTTCTATGCATATATTCTTAAAAAAACAAACAAAACAACCTACAAACACACCGGCTATGCTACATACATTTATGGGCCATCTCTTCTTTAACAAATAAGCCAAGCCTCAGAAATCTTAGCGCGAGGGGGTGGTGAGAGATGTGGTGTCAGAGCAAAAGACAGAAGACGGCTCAGGCGTTGTGGGAATATGGCTAATGGCGTGAGAGCAGTCATTTTTTTTTGCAACTATCTCTTGTCAAACCTCTCCGGGGCCACTGCAAAAAACACATTAAGCCATTACAGACTCTTAGCATGGATTTCCTTCGTGGGTCTGCCATTTACAAAAACCATCAGCACTTATAACACGGTGGTGTGGAGTCCAGTGAAATTTGCTCCGATTGCTACCTCGGGCTGTGGTTATTGTGATCTTGAAGAATGATCATTAATGAAATACATTAAGAGGCAATAAAATGGGGACTGGCATGGTCAGTTACAAAACTGAACTGAAGTGGACAGAGTGGACGAGTTTATGCTACAGGCGAACACCTGAGGGAAGTAAGGGGAGATCTGAGCACATTTCTAGTCTTTATGCTAATGGATTTCTGTGATAATATCTTACTGCACACACAGCAGACACGAGCATAAGCCTCCGAGCGTCTGTGATGCACAGAGCCAACATCCTATTTCTCCTTCTTTCTTACTGCCAGTCACTGTCACCAAACTTCAAGATGGAGCTGCCAGTTTCTTAGAGGCTTTGGGTACCTGCCCATCATGCAGCCAACATTAAAGGCAAATTATGACACTCGTGGACAAATGTCCTTTGTTCAATGGACTGAAAGCACAATGCAGGGCAAATTTCCAACCACAGCGAGCTAATTTTACAGCCTCTGCAGCGGCAAATGACAGCAAAGGTGGTTGACTGTGTGACTGAATGAGCAAGATTGTCCTTTCAAGGATTCCACAAGCATCTGGAGAGCTTTTCAGATCACTTATCTGGCCTTCACAATAGCAGCCACAGCCTTAAGTGTGCGCCGAACGTCTGCGGCGCTTCTCTCCGTGGCTTCATACGGGGTGTGCTGCTCCAGCCTCATCGCACTGGCAACCGTCTGACATCCTCACAGTCTGACAAACGTACATTGTAAACAACACTCAGACTTTTATGCCCAGTCTGAAATGTTCATCTGGGCCAAATGTGTCAGTATCAGCGCCACAAATTAAAACTTATTTATGCATCTCAACATTCCCAGCCGTGCAAAGAGGGAAAATAATTAATTTAATCCTTTTAACTGATCTTTTATAAAGCCTCCTTTTCTCTCAGCTTCCCCATTTCTCTGTCATTCTTTCCATGAATTCAACCAGGAAAGAGGAAGCGCCAGTGCATGGGAAATAAAACAGAGAAAGCGTCTGTGGGCATGTCTGCATTCACGGGTGTGTGTTTTGACAGGAAGGACCCGGTGGCCACTCGCTCCTGCAGATATGCACACTCGGCCAAAGTGCAGCGCACAACAAGGTGAGTGTTATGGGAAAATACACACCTCGTGCACACCCTTCTCGCAACACACCGGCCAGAGAGCCGAAGGGTCGAGAAGACAGTCGCAACCGCTGGCAAATTCAAGCACAAGAATGACAGTTGACAGTTTTCCTAATTTAATTCACACCCTGAACACTCAAATATGAAAGATGAATATGATCAGACCGGTTAGCACGGATATGTCGCTATCATCTCATTAAATTATAGATTAAAACATCACTTATGGTACCACAGGAGCCTATGAAAACATTTGGCTTGACATCAGGAGAGATTAAATCCCAGTTTAGTCAATTCTTTCCAACATAGGTGTAAAGTTTTCAGTAAAAAAGAACCATATCTATATTCAAAAGAGATTTCAGCGAGGGGGATTCCTGCAGTTGTCAGGTGTGCAACAAATGTCAAAGTCCCTTTTACAGGGGTCTGTTTTAGTAACACTGCGGGTGACAAAGAGGCGAATTACTGTAAACTCACGCAAACTCATTTGCGCTGTGCTCAGGATTACAAGAAGGAAGCGTTGCTGTGTTGTTATGGGGGAGGCTCGGTGCAGCTTGTTTGAAGGCTGCTATTACTGGGCAGTGGCGCGCAATCAATTTTAATCAAGGTCATTTCACTTTGCACTGATAAAAGAGAGGCGAGATCGGGGTTCAAACGGTGCCGCGTTGTGACAGCGTGGCCATCAGGGCGCTGTGGCTGAAACCCAGCGTTTGCACTTGTCTTCTGATTCACAATGTTTAATTTGATATAATGTACACGCCTTCGCACGCCGGAGACTGGCCGGGCGTGCACGGACGCACACGCTGGAGATGCGGGAATGTAAACACAGCACGCCAGTCTCTTATGGCTGCTGGGTCCCTTTATACAATTAAGCGGTACCCCAGACAGCCTGTCACGGTGCGGGCTCCGCTGATTAATCTATAGGCTACTGTTGCACGAGCACAAAGATTGTGTAATACACCTTGTGGTATAGTGGTAACTGGTGACACCTCGCAAATGGGGAAACAAGAACATCAGTTTTACTTACATCATCCCATTTCATAAATTTGTTCCCCCTTCTCAGGCTCTCCGGAACGGACACCGGCTTGAGCTGCAGCGCATGAACTCCAGGCTGTGCCCCTGCCATGGACTCCACTCTTCTCGACGCACGGCGGGACTGGGAATGAGTCACTTCCCTCTCTTCTGTTCCCAAGTATCCTCCGCTCCGGTTGTATTTTGCTCTAAAGCAGGCTGACGGAAGCCCACTACTGCTGCCAGAATGTCATACCCGCAGTGACGGCAGCAGTGGCGCGTCTCGGCTTTGGAGAGCGGTGGAGGCAGACGCAAGCGCAGCGGACCGGAGGCACCAGACTGCTGACTGACTGACTGAGCGACATGCAGCCGCGGCGAAGACGACAGGAGAAAGAGAGAAAGAAAGGGACTGACAGAGGGGTAGTCTAGTTTCAAAGAGTAGAATTCTCGGGACATAAGGGACGGGATCGATACATGAAGCGGTGTAGCGCCGCCGTGTGATGGACGTGGACCCTGCTGGAAGGAGCGAGGTCGCGCAACTTTCACGTCTTGGAAATTGTTCTCAATGCATTTTGCTACTTTGCAGCGACATTTTGACCGTTATTGAGAACCACAACGGGCCAAGCTGCAATGTGGCAATTTTATTCAGTTAGATCTGATAATTCAGGTCATTTTTGCCAAGTTTCCCCATCAAATTAGCGTTTTTAAGGAGGGCACCAAATTTAGGAGCTCTGTGACCAAAGGAATTCCGTTTATAATATCCAGCAATTCATTTTAAACAGGCTCAAAGCTGGATTTATATATAAATGAAAAACATAAACATGCCCATTGGACTTTCCCCATGTGAAGGAGGATGCACATATTACATGACAAGCTTTGATGCCTAATCTAATGTAACAAGTGACTTATGGTCGTAGGTTTTTAAAATAAAGCAAATGGTTTAAATATTGTGCTTGAGAGCAACAAGGAACAAGTCTTTAGTGTTTCTAAAATAAAGATAAATGTATGGTAACCCACAACAGAATGTAACATTTTTCATTTAAATGACTGTTGAGATGAGAACAGATCCATCAGTCCAATTAAAGAATTCAAAGATATGTCACGCTTAAAGGTCCAACATTTCAGTGAGTCAGTACTTTGTCACCCCCTCTGGGATGTTTTTTTCAGACTAACTTAACGCTCCTTTCTCAATAAAAGACAGAACCCTTTGGGCCTGAACCACCCACACCCTTTATTTCCTGCCTTTTCCAAAAAAAGACAGCACGGCTTCTCCCAGCAAGTTCCCCTGTTGTGTCTCTGCGGTCCGTCGCTGGGCACCGCTGAGGTCCAGACATGTCAAAGCAGTCTTCCTGGCACTCTTCATGCAGTCGTAACACTAGTCTGACTGTGTCATTACTGACTGATCCACAATGGCGGGCCCTGACTGGTGTCATTGCTGGGCGACGGCCCGGGGAAATAGGCAAGAGCAGGAGAGGGTGATAATAAAAGGCAACAGTAACCGACTCAGTTTGGATTTATTGGGGTAGTTTTATTTTAGTTAGACAAGATTCCATAGTAAAAGCATTTGACTCTCAATGTACAAAATTTTCATTTTTAAAATGATCCTGGTTGGACAAGTTGATTTCCATCATCCTTGATCTTATCAGCCCTGAGCTGAATCATCTGTTAAATCTGCTACAGCGCTCTCAAATGAAAGCCGTTATGTAAAGGAATATAATTGGAACGTCACTGAATGAAAGAGTTTCCCTACAGCGCTTTCGCTGAGCTTTTAACATGAGCTCATCCAAGCTGACAGTGCACGTTAGCGCTGCGTCTTCCAATTTACTGAAAGAAACAAGTGTGTCATAGTGATCGGTGATGCATGAGGTAGATTTGAAGCTTGAGCTTTATATGTATTTAATAGCGTCTGTCGGGAGCCATGACGCGTCACACGCTGTGTTTTACAGTGATAGATGGAGCTCACATTTTAGAGCCAATACCAGCAAGATGCTTCAGCCTAAGCATGGACAGTGGGGTTCCCCACCTGATTAGCCTACCCACCTTCTTTGGCACTTAGCATTAACACTTTGATTAGGTGTGCACCAACTAACTTCACAAGTTTAATTAATTGAATGTTTTATATCAGGAGATCCATTTACAGGATGAATGACCCTTATGTATATTTAATCTGAGGCTAGAGTACACCCCAAGTACGGTCTGATAGGCTGTATCGTATACCAACCCTCTTCTACTGCTCTTCCCTTAACAGAGATGCAAGGTGGGCCGAGCCTGTCCCAGCTTCCTTTGGTACATTTAGGACAAACACTCACATTCGCCTTAGGTCATGTTAGAAAGAGCACTTCCTGTCCCCTAAATGTATGGTTTTGGACTGTGGAAGGAAGCTGGAATATCCAGAGAGACCACATGCAGACATGGGGAGAACATGTTAACTCCAAAAACACCTGGGACCAGCAGGATTAGAACCTGTTCTGAAGCGGCAGTGCGAACCCCTGCGCCACTGTGCTGCCCAAGTAAGTAAACAGCCACACTTCCTGTTTTACACATGCAGTGCCACGAAATGTCAAAGATGCATGCGCTGCCAACTTGTGTCTTAGCCATGTGACTGTATTGGCATCCAGATTTGGCATTCAGGCATCTGGAAGCCCCACAAACCCTGTGTGAACAACGGGCATCTCGCCAATTGCTTTTATAGCAGTTTGTACCGAGTTTGTGTTAGATTCTTTTCCTCAGTGATCTTTGACGTGGCAAAAACCATCGCTCAACTGGTCAAAACAGCAGAATTGAGCTAAAGGAGAAACAAACCCCCACACACATGCAAACATTACCTTTCATGCTGTTGCTACATTCATCAGATATCAGTTGGAAGAAGAGGTGTTCCCAAATGTAGTCAATCTATCCTAAACGAGTTCAACTTATATTTCCCCACAGAAACTGTACTGATGTGTTCAAGATTCCATAGACAGCTTGATGGATAACAAAAGTGTCTTCCAGCAAACCGCTGTAAAATGCGCATCACGAGTAGGTTTTTGACAGGTTGCTTTTCAGAGAGAAAATAGTTATTTTCACGATCAAGGGTGAATCAGTGTTCGACTGTCTCTCTGCTGGTGAAGGACTTTTCTGCATTCAAGGCAAGACATAGAGTAGCTTTCAAGATCGGAAGGTCAACGCCGCCGTCATTTACAGGCTGAATTTTTTAAACCACACTTTTATGACCCTGATATCGACCTGCAACCAGGCGGAAAGGTGGCCTGCTTAATAAATTGTGACATGGTTAATTAAAAACAGCCAGTTTTTCTGAAAGAACACGTTGCATATTATTGGTGCTGAGGCTCTCATCGTTGATAAAGTCGGCTGTCACACAAGCTCCTCCTTTCATGCTGCAATACAGGTTATGGTGAAGTATTCCATAATTAATAGGAACATAATTATTTCATGAGCAGTTTAGGTTAATTTCTTACTGAGGCCAAATAAGTTTTAATTTATTGTAAAATGTAAATCATTTTCCTGTAAGAATCATTGTTTCTGAACTAATTAACTGACCTTTCAGATATGATAACGGCATCTAGAGTCTATTAATTTAAAAACAATAATATGTTATTGCCTGCATTGGCCGCCCACGAGTCTCACCCTACAAACTTAAAGACTGTCCATTAGCGGCACCTAGTGGTTATCTACTGTTTGTGCACTTTGTAAAAACGAGCGCTTAACGCTTCTTGGTAGGAACTTCAAAATTAACAAGATTTATTCATTGACTGATGGAGAGTAAAGTATTTTTTTTTAAAAAAAACAACAATCATTGTTTTCTTAAGTTGCCAAGAAAGCTAATTTGAATGTAACTTTCTGCGTATCACAAATAAAAATCAAACATTTTGGTTGAAAACTCAAATATTTATCAAGTCATTGGGCAATTTTCAGAAGGAAAAACAGCTAAGTTGAACAGATCATATTTACATTTTACAGGTCACAATTATATTTAATGGTCAGTCCAGACATCCATATACTTTATGCCTGCCTCAGAAATGACATCAACCACAGCCTCACAGTATCTGTATCTGCCCGTGTGGTAAAATGACTAATGTTTAAAATAATCTAAGCTGTCAGCCCAAAATTCTGTAATTACAGGATAGACAACATTCACACTTCAGTGGCTATAAATTAACTATAACTAAAACGATTTTATGGGCTAAAAAGCAGTAACTTCCTGTTTCTCTGGTGTGGTTTGGGACCAATTTAAAAGTTGCCTTTGACGATTAATTGGGCTGTGTATTCCTAAAGCATCTGGTGCTTGAAAAAAACAACAACTCTTTTTTACACATGGTAAGCAGCTGTTCGTCAACAAATAGAGAGAGAGTGATTAAATCCAGTTAGCATCCACCTGTGCACTCCCCCCAAAAATCTGTGCTATTTATGTTATCATGGTCTGTTGACTTCTGTAATATTGAGCCATCAAGCTTGAAATTCCAAATGGCTTCGGTTCAAAGAGTTCCTCCACCACTCATACTTACAAAGTACTCAGTAAGTACTGGCAGGCCTAACTACTACTTAGTGAATACGAGCTCTTCAAAGACACCAGGGATGTGGGTTTTGCCTATAAAAAGACCAAAGCCTTACTGGGACTTGCGGGGCTCTAATGGGACAGTGCAGCACATGCACCAACAGGGAGTGCTGTGGCATAACATTGTGCGTCCCTGGTGACTCTCCTCTGCTTGTGATTAGCAATAATCCTTCTCTCAAGGTTCAGGAACTTCATTGTCCATTCAATCCAAATTCCTGGTTACTAACATAACAGGGAACATGTGCAGTGAAAAACGATATGTTAAAAACTTAACAGCTTGCAGAGGGGCCCGTGGTTCAGGTCAAATTATGAGTTTAAAGGAAAGTGCTGGAGCTTTTTTCGCTCCCCCGGCTCAACTGTACTGGCACAAAATGTTATGTTTGTCTTTTTAAAATATTATTCACACCTGGAGAGCTGCATCGACCTTGTGGGGGAGACGGAGTCAGCTTTAATATGCTTCATTCTTGCCCCGTTTCTGCTCGTAACCAAACACCTCTACTATTTCTTTTGTCTTATCTGAGATTGAAGAGGAGAAAAAAAAACTGGCAGGTGTCCTTCCCCTTGGGGAAACAAAGATCAGACATGAGGAAAGAAGAGAGTGGGAATTGAAATAAAAGGAAGAACCCACGCATGCATGCAGGGATACGTCCAACCAAGGGAGCACAGACGCGTACATGTAAAAGGCTACAGCTTGACACATATGTCTGAGAGTGTGTTGCAAGATCACACAGGCAGCGCTGTTACAGGCAGTGTAAACATGTCTGAAGGTGTGTTTTAAATACTCATTACAGAGGACTGGGTTAGCTCTGGGAGAGACTCGGAGAGAAAACAAACAAACCCCACAGGGTGTTTGAGAGGGGTGGTAAAGGGAGCGAGGGTGGGGGGTGGGGGTGGGGGGTTCTCCCGGTGTAATTCAAGTTCAATAACTGACCTTTCACCTCAGCCTAACTCAGGTTTCACAGTTCTGTTGAGACAGATTACATGTGCAGTTACCTCACAGCTGTGGATACTATACACCTCCACAGAAGCTCTCTCAAAACACCAAAAGGTCAGTTTGGAATGTCAATAATCAACCAAGTATTATTGAATATCAAATGGCAACACAGATGACAGGATCCTAATCCAAGCACCTTTTGGTATGATGTAAAGAAACCAGGACCACACAGAGCCCTTTCACTGCCAGGAAGTAGGAGACATCATTCACCTGCGTGGCCACAGCTGGGCCAGTTTCGCTCAGAAAGAACCTCATTACCTGCACGTCAGAATGATCAGAGAAAGAAAACACAACCACATCAAACCAGCGGGAAACACTGGTGACTGCTCAGTTTACACCTTTATGCAGATGTGGAAGACTGTTTATGTTTTGGTAGTCAGACTGCCACCCTTTTACGCAAGTTTCTGTATGGTAAAAATATTTGCATGCAAGCTAATGCTAAATACAAACCGGACGGGGGAAATTTTCTTAAACTAACAGACAGCAAGCAAACAGAACTACTTCCTCTACTAATTTATATCCAGCAACCGAGTCCGGATTTTGCATGTTCCAGAAGAGGCCTGGGGAAGGGCGGCAGATGCCATGCTGTGGCCACAGACTTAAAAATGGTTTATATCCCATGCTACGTTAGCATAACCACGGTCACATGTTTGAGGGAGAGACTAAGAAAATGAAGAGGAAAGAGAGATGTAGCTACTGAAATCATTTTCACGGAGCAGCGCCCCAAAAGAACAACACATGACAGTGCCAGAAAATGCTTGGCCAAAGTTGATTGGATTCCTTCTGACCACATCATTTCCAACTATGTATTGCTTTAGTTAAGAGACATCTGCGCCCCGGGCATCTTTTCCTTCTACTGTCTAGCGCAACAGTAGGTGGGGCTGCAGGTCTGTTACACTACAACAGAAGTGATAGAGGCTTTGTTCAATCCTTCCTCCCAATAATTCTCTATCCTTTTCTTTCCTGTCCCTTTGGGCTCAATATCTATGGATTGGTAAAGACCAACATGGAATGGGGGAGTTGACCAGCATATCGAGTGTCAAGGTCTCGTCAGAAAGACCCTAAATTTGCATCATTACAGCTCATCCTCTAGGGAAATGCTGGGGCTAATTCAAACCATCTATGTGCAGTTGGAGAAGAAGACTGGGCTCTTTTTCTGAGAGGAATAAAACAGAGAAAGCATGTTTTATATCTGTTCAGCCAATTATTCCTTTCTGTATTGAATTCCCTCTATAATAACTCTGATTGTCATTTAACTTCAACATCTTGAGAAAGTGAGAGATCATAATGTTGAATTGAAAAGCAGGATTTATTAGACTGCTTCACCCCCTAAAGCGCCTTTACAGTTAGCTGTGATCTACCAATCAGCAACGTACAAAGGGTCCATTGTTCGTGGCTCACTGTGGCACAGTTCCAGAGAGGGTACAAACTTCTGTCTGCCCTGATAATGATCTGAAGCTAAAGCCCTTCTCCCAATTCCTACATGCAGAAACAACCCAGTGCTGACTAAACCTAGGCTGCACTAAGATGCTGATCTAAGGTCAGTTCTGTGCCCCACAAATGGTTTTAAATGGAGGATTAGTTGGGGTTAAGATGGTCACAGGTCCATGCCTCAGGCCAGCTGTGGAGTTAGGGATCAGCCTTTGTGCTGTGGTAGAGCTTTTTTTCCCCCTTCAAGTGGGTCTAAATCCTTTTAAGAAAGAAAATGTTGATGTTTACATCCTAGCTGTGACCCCGTCTTGGCCTCCTCGTGCGAGCATTCCTGCCATAGCTGTGACATCTAGCTAAGCTTGAGGACACCAGAGGGTTAGTGGAAACAAGACATAATCACAGCCACAGGGTACCTCCATGGTAACAAAGCAAAGCCTGAGCCCCTATGTGTTTGTACGTTCATGCATCTATGCATTTATACGCGCCTGTTGTGTCTGGGTTTGGATTTTAGGGGGATGAAAAGGAACCCAAATGCTATCACAGAGCTTCACACAGAGTGCAGCACTTTAACATGTTACCTATTTCAGAGATTTTTGCTCCAATGATGACAGAAATAGTGGTCTTAGTGGTCATAGAGTACCATTAACATTTCCCCCCTGAATGTCTTGGACCTTAGTCTTGTTCTGTTGCAAGATGGTGCTGGGTGCGAAGCAGGGCTCTGGCTGTGGACTGCTGAGTCCGAGAAGATCAGAGTCAAAACAGGTCAACCACGTCCAGCTAAACAAACACGCCTTATCAAAGAGGAAATTTCCTGTCCAATCTGCAAGTTTTCACTTCACAGCTGGTGTACATTTGGAATGCCGTTGCATCTGCTGTGGCCATCTCCACGATGATAGAACTCAAGACAGTCAATATAGGTATCCTCAGTTATTTTAATGTTTAAAGACTGCTGCTAAGAACTGTACTCGTGTGTTTTGGTGGTACGCTCACCTTGCATGCAAAACTACACCCAGGAGACGGACTTCTTGCATCTGTTTCACGCAGCAGCGAGGGTTTAAGTCTAAAGCCAGACGGTTCAAATTGCTCCGCGGCCATAATTCCTCCATCCTCTGTCTCAATTACCTGTCACCTCAGCAGACAAAGGGCAGACTATGCAGGGTTATTTTTTATGCACGTATGTATACTTACACACACACACAGCCCACACATACACACGTACGTACGGACGCTCCCGCACACACTGACGATGATACGATAGTTCTTTGGGTTGCTAGGTGCTATTGTAATTTACGGCTGGATAGGGTTGCAGGCTTAGCAGTGCATCAGTGACTTGGTACCAGCTGATGAGGGTTTACTGACAGGAGTTTAGTCCGGTGACTCATATATTTTACATAATATGTGTCTGGAAAACACACCAGCAATTAATAGTTATGCAGAATAAAGTATTCTATTTGTCAACACAGATCCTTTTTTTTCCCCTTTGCTGTCAATTATTGTGCATCATAGATTGTTTATGGCCCAACAGCTATTTTTATGGAACACACTTCAGAAGAATTGTTGGCTTAACCTGACGTTTCAGGGTGTGCGAGCCATTTTTCCCCGAAATCGGAAAAATGTCTCCTGATTGCTTCCAAAGCCTCGTGTTTGCGATGTTTCCCTGCATAGAGCAGTTACCGAGCGCGGGTGGAGCATGTGCATCTGTCAGTGCGTGTTTATTAATACGTGCGCATATGTGTGCTACATATGCGCATCGTGAGGTCGGCCTTCCCCCTCCACACTACAGAGATTTTTCATCACATGAAAGCCAACAGGGGGTGGTATGCATGCAGGGCGAGTCGATTCCATCTGCCCTGTCCACTTAAATTAGTGGGGCCTCGCATCCAGCAGCATCTGGTTCCAATATGGAGCCAGGCGGAAGGGTGGGTGCCTCACTGTGCGGCGGAAAATACAGCCTACTGTACCTTTAAATAGCCCTCAGGAGGCTAGGGACGGATGCTGGCCCTGTTGCCCTATCCCAAGACTCTTTGTATCTGGTCTAACACTTCTTCCCTTGAAAAGAGCACAAATGTACAATTAGGTAGGAATGCCTGTAATGCTGTTTTCCAAGCCCATGTTCATAGCGCTGTCGCGAGGTTACATACTGTCAACCTCTTGCTCTCTTCTGGAGTAAGTATAGCCAGACCGTCCCTGAGCTGGGTCTCAGTACCAGTCCACGGTTGGGTTAGCTTTGTTCTGGTTTCGGCTGCAGTTTGCAGGGCCAGGCCAGTGTCACCTCCCTTGTGTGGCACAATGTCCGTAAAGATCCCTCCTACTTCTCTGCTTCTGTCCCTGAACACAAGGCACTTCAGCGCTTACCCATAATTCAAAGGTTTCCATCTCGACCATAATTCACACTACACTCTAACTAAAGGGGCAGTCTGTAACTACTGTGATTGCATGTTTGTCAAACGAATTGTCAGTGCGACAGACTTAAGAGGAGGAAGAGAAGAAGAAGCAAAAACATGATGACACACACATACACAGCTCAGCAGAATGGCATGATCCTGTATCATTAACACGACGAAAAAAATTAACGACACAAGGAAATGCAATAAGTACACATCTATGATTTACAGTCTACACATGAGACCTGCTGCCCGTAAAGCTTGCACTCAATTCAGTGATTAAACTGGTCGGATCATCTGCAACAGAACAGTGCCATTGTTAACCCCCCTTGGGGATTAACCTTATATATGCATTTTTAAATAATCTGAGGGAACACATGCAAAACAGCATCAGACCGTTGTGAAAATTAATTCCCAACAAGAAGATGACCATAGCAGGAGCGACAAATCTTTAGATATTGAGAACATTATTCAATGAAATATTCAGAAGACCCTCTGGAGGCATTTCTTTGGATCTCTGGATCTGTGTTTGCCCTAGCTGTGAGGGAGGAAAGCCTCCTGTAAGAAACACAGTGGGATCAGATAAGACTGATGACAAGGCAGAAAGAATCGATGACAAACTTTTGACAGTCTTGGCCCGTCTCTCCAGAACAAGCCCCCCCGCTGACATATAGATCACAGTGAGCCTCCTGTCTGATACTTGTAAAATATGTGAATGGTTAGCCTGACAGATCAGAGGGGAGCAATGCTGTCAGTTTAAGAGAAATCTAGATGTGGATTCCAAGAACAAGCAAAACATGCACACAGCGCTGTCACTGTTATTGTTGCAAAACG
This sequence comes from Takifugu rubripes, assembly GCF_901000725.2. Taxonomy (NCBI): domain Eukaryota; kingdom Metazoa; phylum Chordata; class Actinopteri; order Tetraodontiformes; family Tetraodontidae; genus Takifugu; species Takifugu rubripes. Next base: position 6,012,737 of record NC_042300.1, on the reverse strand, counting down.
GCATCTGATGTGTTTGAGAGCTCAGCTCAGCTCCCCTTCACAAAATGAGATCAAACGTGGGAGATCCTCTTAATCATGAAATAACAAGGGAATATTTTACGCCTAAACAGCCCTCCAAATGTGGACAACCCCCCCCTCGGCACCCAAGCAAGTGCTAACAACCAGGTAATTTTATTAAGTTGTGACTTCCCTTTTTCCCCTTCTTTACATCAGCAGTTCAGAGGTCAAGAGGATCTGTCAGCAGTGACAGAGAGGATTATGGGTGTAGGCATTCCATTGGCAGTTATTACTGCCCTCAGTCAGCACCCCGTCCTCTCTCCCCTCCTTTTCTCTCATCCTCTGTCTTTTTGTCTTTTCTCCCCTCTTGTCCTCTGACAGACTAAGAAGCAATTAGTGTCACATTAGTGGTATCCAGGGTTCCTATTCCTGTTAAAGCTGCAGCTGCTCTTCATCTATATCTATATCTATATCTATATCTATATCTATATCTATATCTATATCTATATCTATGTATATGTATATGTATATGTATATATGTATGCAAACACACACGCGCACGCACGTACAATAAAGTCTCTCCTTAGTCATTTGTCCTCTCTTAAAATCACCCATACTGTACAAAAAGTGAAAAGAGTATGAGTGGCAATGTAGGGTTTGGACCCCACCACTAGAACCCCAGCCCAGTAAGATTCTTCACATTCCAGCCCATACTGGAGCTGGAGCTGGTAATAGATCTGAGCAGGCCTGCTGGGCTCAGCTCATTGTGGTCTGTCCGCTCTTCCTCGGTTTTCAGCCTTGGAAGGAGCCGGTGTTTTTTTTGTTGCCGGACACCATCCTGAGAATAACCTCAGGTACTGACTTTCCCTCCTTCTGTAATCTAAAAAAGAAGACATGAATACATTTCTTGTCTTTCATTCTGAAAATTCCTCTTGTTTCCCCTCATGCAACTGGAATGGGATAGTGGGAGTTTACATCACGGCAGAGAGGGGCCCGGTCTTTTTGACAGTAATGCAAGGGACACTTGTTTACCTAACCTTATAGGCCAGAGTAGTTTAGCAGGGAATGAATGACTTCATTTTTAGGGTTTAAATTAAAGGGTTCCTCCTCTCTTGAACTTAAAACAGATTTGTGCATGCTTTGGAATGAACAAAGTGCTCACTCACAAAGTGCACGGACCATTCTGCTCTGGCTGTAACTATCAAACATAAATGAGGTTCAGGACCATGGCGAGGCCAAAAATTTTATATAATGCAAATCTACAATCTGTGTATAATTACAGATCTTTAATGTCTTGGATATAACTATTGTTTGATACATCTTGTTCAAAAAACACATCTTTGATTTCTCCTGACAGTCAGTTACTTCAACGGTTATCGGGCTATGCCATATTTAAGGGAAATTGTTACCTTATGTGCCTTAAAGGGGAAAAAACCACTAGGTTTTTGAATGGGACCTTTTAAAAGGGAGGCAGTGTTTCATTTAGTGTTGGTGGTCATTTTGGCACTGTGATTCACCACCGAGGAGCCTTGGAAGCTCACACGTGGCTTCAAGGCCTGCTGTGGCGGTGATCACGTCCTTTGGAGATGCCTGGACAACACAAATTAGAGCCTATCTCTCCTCCTCTTCCCCCACACTGAAATGTTCAGCCTATTGGAGCACGATCTCTCCGACTCCTTTCATGCAACGTGCTCCAAAGGAGAATTGATTAAAGGCCCTTTTAAGTGACTTCCTTTTCAGAGCTATTATTTCGCAATAACCAAAGGAGAGTAGATTGAGATCAGCGGTGTAATCTGTTGTTTCCCTGTCCTCCTTATTGGTGTTTTTGTTCGGGGCTAGCAAAAGAGCTCACCCCATTTTTCCTGTCAGTCATCGGGTTGTAATACTGGGGCTCATGGCTGTAACTTTAGACCGCTCAAGCACTCACGCAGAGGCCATTTTCAGAGGACAGAGTGAAACAAGTCAGTCTCTAAACCCTCTGACAAATAACTCATGCCACAAAGAACCTGTAACTCTGCCGCTGGAGGAAAAATGCTTTGAAGCTGCAGTAGAAAGGAGGGCTTCTTCACTGCAGCCAGCGCAGCGCTGGGTGCAGCAGCAGAGTTCCGAACACAGAGGAGGTAATAGCATCTTTCAGAAGAAAACATGCCCTTGAACTCTTCATCCCACAATAGAAATGTTCCCTCCGTCAAAGGTTGGTGGGAACGATTATTGACAAGGATTTTTCCTGTCGCTGTAGTATAAAGAAAAAGTGTTGGGTAGGGCAACATGTCCTGGCACCCTGGTGCCAAATTGAGTTGAAAATCAAGTTTATTCATCAAAACACGGAGCAGATGGGTAGACGAAATGAAAAGGTCCCTCCATTCTGTGTAAGCAGAAACACCTACAGTGTCTGTCTTACTCTGAGCTCCTATCGCAACACGCCATCTCGCCCCAACTTCAAACATTCCTGTAAACACCGACTTGTATCTCACCTTTGAATCTGTGTGGGTAAATGCCACCCATTCTTGTTTCGCTTAGGTGTAGATCAGCTACCTCCGGACGGTTGTTTCTTCCGTGGCCATGCATCACAGCTCCTCTCAAGATGAAGCGCTTGGGGAGATGAAAAGCAGACACGCTGACTCTCTGAAGGGGAAACCCATTGTAAAGACCAGACCTTCAGGTGAGCAATGTGCAGCTATGATTCAACCAGGTGGTCTCGGGCGTCCTATCAAAACAGACATCTCGTACTGAGCGGCATCAAGATTACCTTAATGACTAATCTGATCACGCCGACATTTCATCTGTCGACACCAACATTGGTGGAGTTCTTTAGAGTTGTCATCTAGACAAGTAATAACAAGAGGTGTTGTGTCTCACTCTGTCGCCTTCCAGAGCGCAAGATGCCTGTTTCTCAGACGGTTAAAGTACAACACTTCTTTCAGATGTGACCAAGACACACTTTTATGTTTGGACGTTGATCTGTATCAGGGACATCAATCAAAGTTATTTGCTGATCTCTCAATCAGCCCCTTCGACGTCATTCTTCCTTCAAGCTGTTGTGGGCCAAGACAGATCCATAAACTGTCTCTGATAAACAGCACTTTTAGCAGGTAAGCCACCTCTAGGCCTTAAAATGCTCACTACCTACCTTCTTTTCACCCATTCTGATAGAAGTTGTCAACTGTCCCATGCAGCCCTAACTATAATGCTCCACTTGCCCCACAACTTGCCAATTGACCAAATGTAAATGTAAAACCGTAGCCTATGTGCCACTCAGGCACGAGATGTAATTTTTTTTTCCTCCCCAAAATGCTACTTTTAGCATCGGTTTCAAACATTAAAGCTTCAGTGATTTTTTTTTTTTTTAACCAGGAACCACAGATGACTTTCAGAGAAACAAAGCTGGCTTTTGTGCCTCGGTTCTGGGAGGCCGCTCGCTCTTGTCATGTACATGTGAAATTAATTAAGAGGAAATACTAAAACACTTGGGTGGAAATTGCTTTTCACCAGATGTTCTGCATATGAAGATCAATTTGGTATTCTTAGCATAGCAAAATGACTATATAACCTCTATGGCTGCCTCTTTGATGAAAGCCAAACTGTCACTCAAGGCACATAAAAAGAAGTTGGGGTTGTATGCTACTGTTTCTTCCACTTTATTGAGTCTTAGGTAATGTGATTATTTAACCAGGTTATGAAAACAGAATGTTTCATTCAGCGGTAAAATTCAACATACTGACAAGAGGGTCCAGTGTTCCACTATGATCTGTGCATAAACCCAGCGAGTAGTCTTTTCCTTGTTCCTTGCCCCAAACGCAGAGCGGCTAAGTAATCACAGATAAATCACTGTCGGATGTGAGATAGCCACCATGGCAGAGCTGTTTAGGTAAGGCTGCAGCTGACAACTAATACATCATGCATATGTTTTTAGTGTGTTCTGGAAGAGAACCAGCCTTCACACATGCCCCTTTCTGCCACTGTGGCGAACAAATTCATGATATGCAGAGAGGAATCACAGCAGGCAGTGTCGAGGCAAGAGCCAGAGGTAATCAGGGGAACAGAAACATTCGTTTCTTACCTTGTGTGGACACAACCTGCTTCGTTGCACAATACCGATAAGATGTGCAGAACCAATCAGCTGCTTTGGCACAGACCAGCTGATTTGAGTCTTTCAAACAGAACCGAATCGAAGTAAAGCATCTCGTCAGGGAAACGCCGACATGATGCAAACTATGGCCGAGGACAATTTTAGCAAGTATGTGATATGACAAGTCAAATCTGGGTCTTAAAAAGCTGCCAGCTCAATGGTGATAATGGCTTAGCTTGAGTTAATTAACAATCTGCGAATCCTGTTCAACGCAAGTGGAAAAATCAACATTTATGACATTTTTTGTGCCCTCTTATGCATTCCAGTTAAGAGCAATAATGGATAATATGCATTAGCTTGACTTAGAGGCTTGCAATTTACTACAATGAGTATTGACCCTAACGAAACGCCTCCCAGTGTGGCCATGTGGATACTGGAGATCTCTTTATTACCAAACAGACAATGGAACAGACTCCTGAGGTTGGTTAGAAGATAAAACTGTGATAGTCTTCTACAAAATGCATGCATTCCATGTAGTGAACTGTTTTTAATTGTTGACTTCAATCCCCTGTCAAATTAAGCTAGAGGTCAAAATAAAATATGCTAGCCTCTGAAATGGAGCAACCCTGGCTGTCTAGGAAAATGTGGCTTCCCAGTAAAATACAGCAGCTTTCCCCATAGCTTCTGTTGCTCTGTGTATATTCAGTAGAATCCAAGCCATCTGGAGCCTGTTTATTGTATTACAAATGACACATAATGGTAATCTGGCATGTGATGAGAGAATGTAAATTAGATGGGGGGCATGAAATGGGTATTAAACTTCATTTGATTTCCTTTAAAAAGGACATTTAATTTCAGGCCACATTTTATCGACCTGATTATTCATTACAGTAAGTTCAGCCATCACCATATGAAACAGGATAAACAGAGGAAACCGCCAATTAAATCACATTCCAGGGGAGATTGGGGGGCTTACTGTATACAGAACAGTTAGTTTAGACACATAAATATTTAGATAAACTGCCACGAATTAAGACAAATGTTACCAGGAAAAAAGGCAGAGTTTTGAGGGGCCGAGCGAGGGTTTGTCTAAATTTATTGGACTCCGATGAGGCCCGAATTTTGGAAAACGGGTTCCCAGTGATTCAAAGTAAATGAATCAAGACAACTGTCAAAGTGTGAAAGTCCACAGTAAGGCCTGGTAAATCACCGCACCGGACTTGTTCTCAAAACACAGCCATCATTTCCCTCAAATTCCTTTTCCCTCACAACACTTAGCATTCATTTTCATTGACATTTACAGCAAATATGAAGGCGGATCATGTATCTCAAGCAAAAGCAGTGGGGTGGGGGGGTATAAATAGTTGCGTCAGACTGGCCCTAGTAGAAGTTAAAGATACATACTGCATGCCCAGGGAGTGGATGTCAGTTAAATGTTTATACAGCTGCTCCGAGGATTATTATTATCATGAAACCACACAGCTATAATGTCATTCTGCGGATGCCAGAGTACAATCAGGTCCTCCATATAGCTTTCGAGCCTCTTCTCTCCCACTGTTAGGCATCCCTGCTGCTCTGCTCCCTCAAAGCTGTACGGCTGGGATCAAACTCAGCACGACACCATGATAATGAAATGTGACAATAGATCTTTTTTTTTTTTTACATACTAATTTGAACCATGTGAAACAGCCTTGGCATTTTGTTACAGCTGCATATATTAATGCTGTGGTCCATTTGTAAAGAGCAGCATTACTAAGTACTCCTGTAATGCACTGATCAGCAGATAAAGTTTTTCCATTTATCCTCGTTTTATTTTATTTTATTAATTTATTGCCGTTTTGCCACTTTTTAACATTAATATATATATATATATAGCATGATGGCCAGGCTTTAGGGCCAGGAGTTTTGAAACATTTGAGTTTGCTAGAGTCACGTTTCTGCCTGCATAGCAAACTCCAAAGTCCAAAGCTCTGCTGTGTAGAGTGCTGAACTAATGGACTAAGTAGAGAGTCGTGAACATTGCTCAGCTATTGAGCTGGCCTCAACGGAGAGACGGCGGGACAGTCCACCTACTGCTGGACTTAACGCTTCCATCATATGGGATTTAGCTGTTATTTGGAGCCCTTACTCAGCAGGAATACCTGAGAGAGTACTGTAACCCTTTACTTTACAACCTGTTGGATTATTTGCTGTATATCTACGAGCTGCGGAGGTGCCAACAATCGGGTTCCAGCCTCATGAATGTTCAGACTAGATCAAGGAAAGAGCCAGAGATACAAAGACTCCAGGTGGGTGTTGACAGACTAAACTGCCTTTAAACACACTCCCGGGTAGCTCGTGGCTAATGCTCAGTAACATAAGTATTCTGGCTTTTCTCCTCTCACATTGTTTTAAACAGGAAACAGCTGCCCGCGGAAGCTGAAATTAATAGCGAGGAGGGCCAAGAGCTGCGATGGGTCAGTTGCATTCAAAATTATTTTTTAGGTACTGAATTAATGCCGAATCCTTATCAGAAGTGAACTACAGCATATAAAATGCATTTATTCCAAAGATTTGTGGTTCAGCGATACCAGATGCTGCCCAGTACTTATTACATACTCTGGCCTTGCTCTGTTTGTTAGGATATGATCTGACCTTCTGAGTATCTCACTTAAGATAAAACATCCAGACTCTGCAAGTCAGCAGCTCGGGCCCTACATTACATCACACAGCAATCTAATCTTGAAGCTTCTATGTGAGTGGTTCTCTAACTATGCAAAAGAAACAGCTGAGCTGCATGCACATAAATAATATGCACAAAACCTTAAAATAAAAGCCATGAATGCCACAATGGGGAAAAGTAATCCCTGGGGGTGCAGCACATGATCTCCGCTTAACCATCCTTCCTTTGAGACGTGCGAGCCCCCCTGCTCCTCTTTCATGTATGGACACTTGCTCTGTATCTGCCTTCCTTCCTTTGCCCATAAACAGCTGCTTGTGCGTAAACTGTAAAATGTAAATCTTGACACTGACTGTTTATGCAGCCCAAGCTTCTAATCATGCAGACGTATAATTGAGAGATGCATGGTGTCTTTATGAGTGGAACTGCATTCAAAGGGCAGATCCCTGTATTTATGCCTCTCACTCAAATGGAAGTAGTGCTTCTCATCCCGACTCTTTTACTAGATGCAACTTGTGTTTATAAGAAGCCTGTTATAAGCTGTTAAAGCGTGAGGTCCGTAGGGTGCTAAATGTCTCGTACTTGTGCACTGATTTGACTGCTGTGCATTGTTATCACTCTTGGTCAGAGCTAGCAGCAACGGTTGGGTTTTGAATCTGAAAGACATGTGTCTCCCACATTAAATTGAATTCCTTTATATGAAGGATTATAGGCTTCCCCTTCACTAAATATGGAATTCTCTTTGTGGTTTCAATAAATGTTATTAACTTTTTTTTTTTTACAGCATGACCATGAAAGCGATATCTTTAATGCTCCATACAAAATGGAATGAGCAGAAGGTCCGATTCAAAGCCCGTTTGTCACCCTATTTACACAGGAAATTAAAAGACAAACACATTGTACATAAATCTGTGAAATGATTTTTGAAGTCAGGGTGATTCACAGCATCTGAAACATGCAAGCTGGCCTTCGAGCTCCTTTTGTGATCCCTGAAAGGCCATATAATCTGGAGGTGGACCTGTTGCTCAAATTAGTGGGTAGAGAAGTGTGCCACATGTTCAGCATCCATAAATATTGACTCTGGCTTTCTTGTTGGTTGTCTCTGACCTTGGTGGGTTTCCATTTTGGGGCCCAACCTCTATGCAATGTGTCCCATCTACCCACAATCTCTTTCATGCTACATGCGCATGTGCTCGGCATAACCCTGCAGTCGTGCTTCTGCTGTCAAACACATGTGGATTGATGATGAACTTTTTACTGGTTTCCAAATTAAAAAGACAGCTTTGCTGAAGCGTTGAATTAGAGGTGAATCAAAGCAACAAATTGCTCACTTGGTTCTCCAGCTACATCTGCGGAGATTATCTCGCTGTAGGTTTGTAACTGTGTGTTCCTGCTCACAGAAAGCGGAGGAATGCAGGGTCCGGGCCTAGCCAAGTTGCTGTTAACAGCAGGTGAAAGGCTAATAGTTGGATCTGCGGTGTCATCTCAGGGTTTCGTCTGCCCCCTGACTCTTGGAATGTACGTGATGACAAGAGAAGGCTGCGCCATCCGCATTCAGCAAAACACACATACCTGAGACACACACGAACACACACACGGTGGCATGCACTATGAAGAAACCCTTTCCTATTAAAAACCAAACACATACTAGCCTAATCGTCCCCAGACAACCTCAGATATTCACAAATGAATAGATTTATTTTGCTTCAAACTGCGGCTCTTTCTTAACCAGAGGTGCCTCCTATAGTAAACTATATTTTCTACATTTTATATTTGGTAACTTAAATATTTGGTTGGTTCGGATGATACATGAAATATGTGAGCTGCAGTCTCTGTCCTGCAGTCAGAGGATGACAAAAAAACCATCTACAAAATCCAAGTTCAAGGGAGAAAAGTATATAAAAGTATTTGGAAATAGATGGAAAGGAAAAGGTGAGCTCCACAGGGACTGAATCAGAGAACTATCATACTGGTTCCCTCACAGTGACTTTTGAGAAGTCCACTTTAAGCTGATAACAGCAGTCTGCAGCCAAATGATGGTTATACCGTAGGAGGTACAGAAGGTCTAAACATTAGTTTCAAACACACCTGCGGGTTTAGATAGACCATCAAGAGATTACAAACTGCTTAACTTGTATCCTGAAAAAAAATAAATCAATAAACAACTGTGCCTCTAAAAGTGTTATTTCCAGTTGTACTAAAGATTCAGTAATATTTACCTGCCACCTGTTCGGCTTTCAGAGCATCTCTCACTTTTATACCATGACTCCTGACATCATGTAGAGGCAGTGAATAAAATGTACTGCAATACTTTACAGACACATTATGGAGGAATGTATATCTAACTAAAACCAGCCACCGGAAGACATGATTACATTATATGTCTTGTGGATTTCGTCTAACTTGTTAGAAGACAAAATGTTCAAATGTACAGTAGCATGTCATTTTACATATGTGTCAAATAAAGTCCCAGAAATGTTAAAATATCCTGCAGAACCTGAAGCAGAAAAAAGTGACTGTTTATTATAAATTTGCTAATCCTCAGAACTGAGAATATAAGGATGTTAGTTGAATACAGATGTTGAGTTTTAAAGTGTATAAAGAGTTGAAAGTTCAGGAATAGAGTCAGAAAAGCATCTGTAACCCTCTGATTTGCTAGCAGCTTGTGAACTAACAGTGCACTTCAAGTGTGACCCATGTTGACCTTGAATTGTGTGCAGTTGCTCTAAGAGAATTTATTGCTATCAAAAACAAACAGATGCCTGCTGAAAGAAGATAATGAGTGTCGGTGGTCATCGGTTTGACACCGTCACGGCCTCACCTCTCACAGCCCGTCTCGCCCCGACGTTCATATGTTTGGATTTAAGATAGCGTATCTCTATCTGCCCTCTCTGGCTGTCAGAGTTTCACTCAGTGATTCTGTCTTCTCAATCAGCGTGTAATTGGATCAGTGGCGGGGAGAGATAAGCATTGTGAATCTGGCTCAAAGCAATGATTTATACAGACTTGCATGAGTTTCTCAAACCATTCTAGGCATCGCTGATCAAGTCCTTCAACAGCCTCGGCTCAAAACATTCCTCAGCGTTGGCCTCACGCACGACGCGCCAAAGCAAACAATACGTGCACGTTAACGATGTGTAGTCAAAATATAGATCCACAAATGAAGGTTCTGGATGCCTACGAACAGATATAAAAGGCATTCTTTTAATCTTACCACCTCATGTCCAACTGCGGAGGGCTTCAAAACCTAAAGCACCGAAATCATTAATAGCTTTTTCTCTCAGTTTTGGCAAACACTAAAACCAAATAATCTCGACCGAAGGGTGCGGGATAATCCAGACTGGGATGTTTTAACAGTTTGGTACAAAGTATAAAAAGTGACTAAACGATCAAGAAAGAGTGCCCACTGCCACTCTGGTAATGGCATGCACCCGTGGGCCTCTCTGTATTTTAATTGCTAAGTAGATGATCTGGGATTATCCCTCATGAAATGTTATTGTCCTGGAAGGAGACAAAGATATCTTGTGATCTCTGTGGGATTTAATCTATTGCCATCTTTCTGGAGAAAACAGGGCTGATGCTTTGGCCAAAACACAGCCGCCTACCCCACCATCATCACCTAATGGAAGTCACTAGAGGGAATCGATGGGGGCTTTTCTTATGGTGATGACCCAAACATTGATGTTGTTGACTACACCCCAGAGGCTAAAAACAAAGCAGCAAAGTTTCTCTCACCCTTCTGTTACACCAAGAGTGCTGGAGATACAGCAGGCCGACTTTCAACATAAACCAAATGCAGTTGTTGAACATTCATATGAACCAAAACAGGCCATTTAGATTCTATAGCAGACCAAATCAGCTTCTTGAAAACAGAACGGAGCAAAGTTCTGCTCTTCAACTGAGAGGAAAAAAATGGCTGTCTGTGGAAATTGTTGGCAAGTCTCTAGATTTTCACAGTATTATAGAGATGAGACAGCAAACATGAAATAAAGTGCTGTCCATTGAAATAAAACTGAAGGCAAATCCAGAAGAAAGTGTGTACAAACCAGCTCAGACACATACAGAGGATCCCCACTCCAACACACACGCACGCACACACACAGAGGATCCCTACCCCAACACACACTGAAGCAGAGCGGGAGGATATGACAGTCCCTCTACAGGGTCTAATCCTTTAAACCACAAAAGCAACATGATGTGACGCTGTTATCAATTAGCCTTAATCCGAAAGCTAAACATATTTGATCCAGCCCTTAACACCTTGATCAATCATCTATTTTTGAAACAGCACCGGGCTGACATGTTCCTTGGTTTGTGCGGTCACACTCACACAGTGGCACCGTGCAACAAGCCCCTCGGATGCATCTAAAAACGCCAGGCAAACAGACGATTGCTATTCCTATATATGGAAAATCACCCCAAAAGCAAACAACTAAAAGCAACACTTTGGTTTCAACTGTTTACCTTTAAACTATTTTTATGGTGTGAATTTCCAGGATACGCACCAATGCAGGAAAATAGTGTTGTTTGTGATGGAGTTTGCTACTCTGATTCGGAGATGCATTGTGAAGATCAAAACACATTTGCATTTGGTGTAAATTATTAACAATTCTCACTAGGCTGAACCATTTCAAACATAATCTTCCTGTTAAGAAGCTTGAAAGAAAACCTTATCAAAAGCAGGTCCCTGGCTCTGATGTGTTCATTTGACATCTAAACATGAAAAGGGTTAGAGGTCTGCAGGAGGTGCCTTACGGTGGACGGATGATTGACAGCCCCTTAGTGACATCACTGCACGACAAAAGGAGTCGCGGGAGGAAGAGAAGGCACCAATCAATCCAACCACTGCGCTGTGGCGCACGGAGAAGCTGACGCGCTCTCCAACTTTTAAGCAGCAAGTCAGAGGAGCGACGGCTCAGTGTGCGCACGTCCTCTTAAGACAGCTACCTTCCACTTTTACCCCGGCGAACTTTTTCATTTTTAAGATGTTCCACCAAGATGCTTTATACTTAGATCGTTCATGCCTACGAAACCCCGCTTGCTCCTAAACTTTTCGTTTTGTTTTGTTGTTTTCCGTGCCGACCAAGACCTATCCCGAATTGCATCTGGTGAGAATATGTGCAACAGGCGAGCAACGAAGGGCATGGGCTGTCTTTGGTCCACGAAGGAGAAGCAGCGTGGATTAAACACGAATTAATGTGGAATTTATCGCGGAGTCTAAAGGTGGAACGACGACCGGACACAGCGCTTCCTCGTCAGGTAAAATGCGACTCGGTGACATTGCTAAAGTGTCGTGGGCGATATGTTATTGTCATTTATGTAGGTGATTTCTTTATTTTAATAAAAAGGTCATTTTTACAGCTGGAAGTCGATATTTCCAGCTCAGCGCGTGTGCGTAAAGTGTAAAACGTCCAACTTCTGATGGAAGCGAAGTAACAAATAAAGTTTAAAAACGAAAGAAGCTTATTGACACTACGATATCTTCTTTTTGGTGTTTTGGATTATCTTGTCCTGGGCTACATCTGGCTCTGGTACGCACGCCAGACTTAACACCTGCGAGCCTCATAAAGTAACCCTATCCCTTTTGATTATACAGGAGCGTCAAAGCCTCTGCAAACAGACGTTTGTGCTTCTGACCGCCTCTGCTGCACATTTTAACCTTAAACTTTCCTGACATTTTAATTCCCCCCCTGATCTCTTATTTCATAAGACTCTCCAACATGATTTCCCATCTCATGGAATTGGACAGCTTTTCTGCACGCCTCCCCTGGCACAGCCTCCTTTGATTTTTTTTCTTTTCTCTTGCCATTCTTTTCTTTTTGTTCATGTCTTTCATAAATTCCCTCACCTTGATATCTTCCTGTTTCGGTTTATGTTGAGATCAGTGGCGTGAGCGAGAAGCGAAATACTGCCGGGGGTGATATTCACAGCCTTAATCTCAGTTTTTGTTTTACTTCAAAGTGAAGAGGTGTCTTCCTTTTTAACCTGCTCCCCTTCAATCATTTCCACCATATGGGGGGAGATCATACAGACTTCTGAGACTACTTTAGTGAATCCTCAGCTGTGTCTACCTCATGTCATACTTAAGCATCAGTGAACTGACAGAAACCAACCTTCTCCCCAGGAACTGACTGATCATGGTCGCTGTGGTCCGCTCTCTCATGGTACTGCTGCTCGCTCAGGTGTTGTTGGAAGGTACCACGGGACTTATCCCTGAGGTCGGCCGGAGGAGATACAGCGAATCTGGGAAGCAGACCCCACAGCAGTCGGAGGGCTTCCTCAACGATTTTGAGCTTCGGCTTCTCAATATGTTCGGGCTGAAGCGCAGGCCGACCCCGAGCAAGCAAGCCGTGGTGCCACAGTACATGGTGGACCTTTACCGCATGCACTCGGCGAATGGAGATCACAGCACTAAACGACCCAGGAGCATGGGGAGACATGCAGAGACAGCCGCCAGCAAGGCCAACACGATTAGAAGCTTTCACCATGAAGGTATGTATTAGCGACATACCTTTACCTGTCAGCCGGACAGCTCTCTGGTTCTCTCAGACAACCCAAACCTATATTTAAAACATGACTCAGAGTGTCAGGACTGAACCTCAGAGTCCTCACTGTTTTATGGAGCATTAGTCATTTACAGGTGACACGCGTCCAAGTCACTCGTAACCCTATAATGTGTTTGAAATTAGTTAAAACTCGCAGACACGACTGCAAACGAGCTCCCCATTCACGACAAAATTAGACCGACTCTCATAAATGGCAGTGATGCAACCTTTAACAAAACATTCCCTTGGCGCAGCTGTCACAGGCTTCAAAAACATCAAGGGGCGGTGGCGTCCCTGGGGTAATTTGTTTCTTAATAATTGATGGTGTTTGCGTGGGCCCTGAAAACAGTTTTTCCAGACACGCACTACAGGAGCAGGATAAAGGGCGGTGCTGCTTTGCGCAGGTGATAGTCATCAGCCTCCAATAACATGTGGCGTGACATTTTACTAACATGCGTTATGACAAAGTCGTCGTGTCAGACCAAGTTCTGAGTCACTTTTAACAGGGCTGGAATTAGCTCTTGTACGAAGCGCAGCAGGGTTACGTGCCTTTTCTCCACATGTGCACCATTACGCATGTCTAATAACACCACAATTTGACTTTGGCTTTCCCTGTTTAACATTAACATCATCTTAATTCAAAATCAAGTTGTACTGGACACGTTTCCCTGTCCCGTATCCAGAAATAAATAAGTGCCCGGATTCGCCAAACGTGCTATGACTGTGTTTATCTGACGATGTGGGTTAGTTTACACGCACTACAATTATCCAGCAGGAGTACTTTAAACATAGCTGATGCTTTAATTATGTATTAAGTTCAGCTGCTCAGCAGCAAAGTGGTGCGCTTTGAGAGACTGATACAACGATGTGTGCGCCATAGTAGACGACTCTCAACATGTGGCTTATCTGTACGCAGCACCCGTTCTAACACGGATCACGGTCCAGTTTTTATAACATACAATCGACTGAGGGTTAACACAGAGTCTTTATAGACTCCTAAGTGTTTGAGTGGGGAAGTTTCCATCAGGGGTGAGTCAGAGGGGTGGTTGAGTGGTTGCTTGGGTGCTCTCCAGAGGTCTAGTGCAATGACACCCAGTGGCTACACTGACACACTACAAACAAGCCTGGCCAGGACAACCTGGCTGACTGATTGCTCCCTGCCCACTGGTGGAAACCTCTGCAGCCAGCCAGCGTACACCTTGACACCACCAGCCATTAGGAATGTGCTCAGACTGTGTTTACATATGCTTCTCTGGCTCTTCCATCCTATGCTAACAGAATTGCAGGGTTGTTAAGTATTCCCATGTTCTGAGACCTGCAATTGATAGCTCGTGCCTATAATAAGCATGTATATACAGATGTAACGGCTGCAAATCAAAGAGATCCGCTCTAATCGTTCATCATTCATCTGTCATACAATATTAATTTCACCAAAATAATTAGTTTCGCTGCTATCAGTTTTCAAAAATAACAGTTTCTGCTGCCAAAGAGAACATTTCTTTTATTGCACAGGAAGTGGCTGCCAAAGACATGTTTGTGATGAATGACCCAACATTAGGCTTTATCTTTCCTTTTGGCATGGGGTGCAGAAAGAAATCAAGAATGTGGATACACTCATATCTGTGGTTCACACGTTTTTGACAAGCCCGAACTTGTTCACACAGCCGTTTCTCAAAGGAGAGATGGAGAGAGTGAGACAGCTGAAGAGAAGTGACAGAAGAAACAAAAAAGAAAAGAGGATTTGAGGTTAAGGGAACAAAGGCAAAATGGGATTTGGGAGCTAAAGGACGAGAGAGAGGTTTTGGGGACCTAGGATAGAGGCAACGAGAGATTGGGGGCTTTCCCACATCAAATGGGGAATGATATGCCTAATTGAGGTCTTTGTGTCTCTGGAGGGAGCTTTAGGATGAGATGGTGGAATTTCCTAAATGCTGCCTTTGAAACAGCACATCGTTCAACGTTTGTGTTTATTTTACCACACTCGGCAGATTAAAACGTGTGTCTGTGCACCATCTATGAAATTCACAGTGAAAAAGTTCAAAGTTGATGCCTCAGAGTTAAAATTGAAGGGCTTCCAATTCTCCCCAGGATGCAGATGCCTTTTGCAATATCTTTTTCTTCATCTAAAGGAAACATCCAAATTTACAAAGATGGTCAGACCTGCAAAGGGTAATGGAGCAGTTGGTATTTGTGTTGGCATTTATGTAACCCATTTGCAATTGATTTTCATTGGGTTGCTGCTCCCTTCCCACTCGTACTAGATAATTCAAAGCATTCATAATGGTTAACTGGCAGTGGTGGATTCTTATAGGGCAAATATTCCATTTAAAAGGAGTCAGAGAAAATACATCTCACCAGGAGACAGATTTAGACTGTTCCATCCTCCTACATTCAACCAAGTATTTGTAATCAGAGAAACCTGCCGGTTTATTCCCACTCGGAATATCAATTCTCACTGATTTGTTTTATCTTGTATTTAAATAACCCATAAACATTTTGTTTCATGTCTTATAGAGTCAATGGAGGCACTGGCCAGGCTGAAAGGCAAAACAACTCAACAGTTCTATTTTAATTTAACGTCCATCCCTAAAGAAGAGCTCATCACCTCTGCAGAGCTCCGTATCTACAGGGATCAGGTCATGGGAGCTGCGTCCACCAACAGCAGTTCTAGCAACAGCAGCACCGGTGGTAAGGCTCATGCTGGCCGCTTCCATCGCATCAACATCTACGAGATATTCGGAGTTCCTCAAGGCAGGGAACCTCTGGCCCGTCTGCTGGACACTCGACTTGTTCAGGACTCTCTGACCCGTTGGGAGAGCTTCGATGTCAGCTCTGCTGTGCTTCAGTGGACTTCCGGGAAAGGCCACAATCACGGCTTCGTGATAGAGGTGCTTCATCCAGAGGAGAGTGAGGTAGAAGAAGAGCATGCCCAGAACCATAGCAGACACGTCAGGGTGAGCCGGTCCTTGCACCAGGACCAGGACTCGTGGCCTCAGGCCCGGCCTTTGCTAGTAACGTACGGCCACGACGGCCGTGGGGACTCAGTGCTCCACACGAGGGAAAAACGTCAGGCGGCACTCCGCAAACAGCGCAGGAAACACCAGCACAAGGCCAACTGCAAGAGGCATGCCCTGTATGTAGACTTCAGTGACGTTGGGTGGAACGAGTGGATTGTGGCACCCCCTGGCTACCATGCCTTTTATTGCCAAGGAGAATGTCCATTCCCCCTGGCAGACCACCTCAACTCTACCAATCATGCCATTGTGCAGACACTGGTGAACTCAGTCAACTCAAATATTCCCCGAGCGTGTTGCGTGCCCACTGACCTCAGTCCCATCTCCTTACTCTACCTGGATGAATATGAGAAAGTCATCCTTAAAAACTACATGGACATGGTGGTAGAGGGATGTGGCTGTCGGTGAGGACGCGGACAGAAAGACATTATGGAGAGTTATCATGGACACCCGATTTCCCAATGAAGACATTTATTTATATAAAAGACAGACAAAACTGAACTATTGTGGAAGAATAAAACTATATATGACTATATTTATGTCTACATAAAGTTGGGAAAGAAATATTTTAATCAGAGGATTTTTTTTTCTTAAAAGGTTCTGAAAATGTATTTCTGATGTACATTTCAAAATGGGTGCAATACCACATGAAGTATAATGCTCAGATTTTTATTTTGTATTTATTTCTATTATAACCACTCTATGTGTAAATAAATATTGTGTATTTATCGTAAAAAAAAACAAACGGTGGCCACTTTAATTTTCCGAGGTCTCTGTGTCCGGGGCCACCCATGTGCGGCTGACGTTTAAAACAGTCTCAAATTCTGCCAGAAATTAGCTGTGAAAATACATCACATGACAGGAAGATCATACTACACTGATTGCAAACCAAGCATTGCGTTTATTTGGGGGAGCGGGGGGGGGGGACATGTAACTGGAAACCTACAACAACAGTAACAGAGTGAGAAAAGTGACAGAGCTCGAGCTTCTGTAGTGAACTGCAGCAGGGTCACAGGGCAGGAATGACAAGTTCGCGAATGTGATCGACTCCCGTGGGAGGATTAGAAAAACAACCAGCATTACGTGTCACTGCAAAGATCCATGGGAATAACTGTCCAGAAAAGCAAGCTCCTGTCATTTTCGTCCTCCAAACCACCTCACATAGGAAAAAATGGACCTGCGGGGCTTTGCAGGAAGGTCTGGGAGGGCAGAAAGTTTATTTATAGTAAGATTTAAGACTAAGAGACCACAAACTGCGGCAGACTGTCACACCAGCGGGACCTCGGGCAAGAAAAGAGCCTACTGGCACTTTAATTAATAAAGACAAACACACGCAGTTGCACCTGTCCACATACTGCACATGCTCAGACAGATTCTTTCCCACTTCAGAATTTGGCTGTCTTTGTTGTCTCTGACTCACCAGGCTTAGATGTGATTCACCGCCGAGCTAAAGAAAAATATAGAAACCTTTCACAAAAGTCCGACACAAAACCATCTGCGGCGACAGATCAACTGCAACATACGCGAACACTTAAATCAAAACAGCTCAGGAGTCATCTTTTATTCATAGAGAGTGTCTGGCAAAAACAGAATATCGCGTTTCCAAACGATATTCCGAATCATTAACACCTGAGTCAATATGTTCGTACTGTAATGCTTTGATGGAAGCAACATAACACGCAGGCTGAACTGAATTGAATAAAACAGCTAGAGAAAGAAAATTTATAGCATAGCCACAATAGCAGATCAGATAATGAGAGGGAGGAGAGAAACAGAGTGGGAGAGTTCTGCGGACTTTGACTGACCATTTTTCTGCTGTGTTTGCATTAGAAAGGGTTTGGAGGGATCACAAGGCAGCTCTGAAATGCTCTAAATAGAACCTTTTTTTAACGTGAGCGTACATTGGGAATGTGGAATGTCGGTTTTCAATCTCAGACATACACAGATTTACGCATAGGTTTGCATGGAAAACCAACACGGTTGTTTTTTCAATCATCTACGGTGGGCTTTAAAAAAAAAAAGAAAAAAAAAGAAGCAAATCCACGTTTAACAAAATACAGTTCAAACGTACAGTTGCGAAGTGTAAAACTTTAAAGGAACATCAGATTAGATCTGTTTTCATACTCCTAATGTGCTGTGGTGCACAACACACAACTCTAGATGATGCAACAATCTAATTATGAAAAGAAAGCCCCACCACACACACACACACACACAAACACACACACAAATGCACACAAATGTTTTTTCTCTCCTTCCCCATTTCAGTTTCAATCTTTTGCATGTGTTATTTTATTCTACATTGCATCTCCGCCCCCCCTTGGCCCCATCTGGTGTCCATTTCTCCACTGCGGACCCCACGATACCACAAACTCTGCAAACAAGCTGCACATACCAGTAGCAGCACAGTTTTAATAGACTTCAACAGGAAGTTCACGGCACACTTAATGAACATTCGATAAAAATCAAGCACTAAAAGCCCTAACTTCCCCAAAAGTTTTGGAGATTTGTGTTTAAAATGTGGCAGATTTACAGGGCTGCTTCCATATTTCAAGTTCACAAACATGGGGTGAGGTGGAAGTGCTGGTCCCAGTGTGGGTGACACATGGGAAGCAGCCTTGAAACTTTATTCCATCTGATTTTGAGCAACGCTGCGACTTGTTCATTTTTTTTAACGACTCTACTGAGATATGCTAGTATGCTAAGAGCTAGTTACCCCTCAGGGACCACTCCAAAACAACTCACCAAGGACAAAGGTCAGGGGTCAAAGTAATGGGGACTTATTATCTTCATAATTACAAACTGACTGACTGACCTCAAGTGTGAGCTGTATTGGATGCTAGTAGGAGCATTTCGGAATATTTTACCCAGGTTTTTCTGAACGTGACCTCTAAAACAATCCATGTGGTGAAAAGAAATGATGATGAACTCAAAAATATTTTGCTTCTATTCTATGGTTTAACCATAAGCACGAATAGGAGATGTGTTTTTGGCAAGAGTCTTCTCACCTGCTACACAGGCCTCCGCAAAGCCACTCTATGAAAACAGATTTTCCCTTTCCTTTTCCATGCACATCTGGTAAATCTGTTAAAGGTGCCTTGTGTTGTCTTTATTTATGCACAAACACACAACAGAGCAGCCACAGGACTGATGAGCATAACACTGGAACTTACTAGCGTGGCAGCACTCTTTCGTTTTGTTTAGTGCATAGAAAACCACACCAAAACTATCTGCAGCTCCAAACAACCCAAATCACAAGGTCCGTAAAATCCGATTTCCAGATTTCTGACTGGCACAGATTTGGAAAAGTATGTGGTGTGCCATGTATCTTTGATTAAACGGAGCTTCGTCTCTGGTAAAACTGAACTGGCTCCTTCCCAAGGGTAAGAATAAAATGTGCTGAAGAGAGACGTCAGACCGTAGATTCACTGCTAACAGCCCTCTCTCCTTCCTGTGCACGTTATTTCAGAGGCAGCGCACACATCGCATTCAATATAGGTCCAGTTCACAGTGAACTGCTTTTCTTTTCTTTGTGCTAAGAGCGAGCATAAGACATCTTGCAACGCTAAAACTGAGTCATCTGTGCTGCAGCTCTGCACACATCAAACAGATTAAGGAGCAAATATCAATATTACTTTCGCAGATTCAAATGATAGCACTTCACTGTATCTGCAGTCTCAGCCTTTAATGCTTGAATCTGCACAAGGAACCCATATGGGGTGAAAGAATTGATAAAGCACAAAGCTCAACTCGCCGGAGTGAAAAAAATGGTCTTTATATAAAAGACCCGTATGAAAAACACAAATTATTACACAATTGAAACTTAATTTTCCTCCCGAAATACGTTCTGCTGCTACCGTCGCTGTAAGTGGTAATTGTCCATGCACTCACACTGGAGTGGCCGGGGGTGGTATGTTGAAGTCATTACCCCTGGCTGTAACTTTGTGGAAAAGACCAATATATACCCTCGTACTAAACCTGAGTTGGGCTGGAGTAGAGCATTAAATGTACATCTGCTGTTATGACACTCTAGAGAACAAGGCAATGAAACGTTAGAGCTTCAGCCACTCACTACAACTCAGAAAGGTTTCAATATCGTGTTTTCTAATAGGAAACAGTTGATAGACACCTGGAGGCAGCTTCTGGAAGGGAATTTTAATCAAAAATAAAAGCGTTACTTGTGGAAAATGTGCGTTAATCACCTTGCAAATTACCACACTCCTATGGTGTGTTTGTATTTCATTTCTAATTACATGCATTTTCTGATGAAGAAAATGAAAGCAATACAAGACCTGATTGAGTCAGGAGTATCCATTGTTACCAGGAAGTTCTAGGTACCGGTAGTTGATCACGTCAGTGCTACAGGATGTAAAACACTTGCTATGGTGCAGCGTTGCAGGGAGGTTTTTGTGAATAAGGTTATGCTGTCTACACTGTTTTACCTGCTCAACTGTTGGTATGAAGCAGCGTTCCCCTTTGAAAATCATCAAAATGCACAGTAAATATAAGTTAACAGCTCCTGTTTCCGGTTTGGATTTCCAGCCGCTGTAAAGTTTATACCACACATTGAGTTTAACTGGTATTCTGTGATCAAACAGCCTGGAAATCAAAAAGTCTGCCTCACACTTAATATCTAAGGAAACAGGAAGAGGTTCCATATGGGCCACATATGGAACAAGATTAAGGATGTATTTGCCTCTAGACACTGATGTAAGGTCAGTTTTGTGTTTACTCCTCTGATGGTTACATTTAGGGTTTGAGGGGGAGGGTAAATCTGACTGATCCTGGAACTGTGCCAAAGGGCGTCTCCTACACCCTGAGCTTGAAAAAGACTTTGTGGTTACGGAAACAAGGTCTATCTTTGTGAAGAAAGTGAGGAGATCAATCATAGGAAGCTGCGTGACATCCCCCAGCTTGCCCTTGAAGTAAATGCCACTCTCAGGCAAGGTAAGGATGTGTAGGGGTCAGATCGAGCAAAGGTAAACCAAAGATGACATTAATGACAGAAAATAGCCTGTAAACCACCCACTCAGGCCTTTTCATTCAATGGGCACTTCAAGGCTCAGAAGGCACTATTATATTTATTTATTTGATCAATTGAGTTTACCAGTAAAATAATAATTAAAACAAACTTTAGCCTTGTTTCTACCAATCTTAGCAGTTCAGTTTGATATGCCCCAACAGACTTCTGAACTCTGATCAGAGTTTAGGTCCAGCAGCTCACCAGTAAAACAAAACAAGTTATTTCAATTCAAACGATCATTTCGATAAAAACAAATCAATGCAGACATCACAAACATAGTCATTTACCCTCGTACTCTTTTAAATGTACAGATAAGTGGAAAAGTTGAACTAAACTGAACTAGACTGGATTGCTCGGTGGAAACGTGGCTTTATTTATCCTTAACTAGCAGAAGCAGTGCAAGTTGCAGCGCATGGATACAATATCTTCAATAGCTCAAGGCCCTGGAGCCCATTCCAGCAAACATTGATTTATCCCAAACTATGAAAGGAGACCTGTTATGGCGTTTAGAAGCTCGCTCGGTGGTCTACGAGAACAAGCTGGTGCAGAAACGTTTGTACTCGGAACAGATTATCAGAGGCTGTTTCCAGATGCAGTGTACCAGGAGAACAGGCTCTTCTTGCCCTGAGTGGTATGGGGCAAATCTCTTTCCCACACTGTTCTCATTAGCTTAATAAGCTTTCTCTAAATCCCAGACTGTCACTGTCAGGACACTTGCACCATCCATTCATCCATCCATGCAAATGCTCTCAAACACACGGTTTCATTTTCTTCCTAATCCGGACGAATTAAATATTACTTGAAACTGTATTTTCTGTGTAGAATTCTTTGCAGTGATGCCTCATCGGCGGCACGAAGGAGGTCTGTTTATAGAAAGAGGTTCAAACAACCAGTGGGCCCCAACCAGCACAGCTATGAGGTGTACCTCACCCTCATTTACCCCGCTCTCCCACAGCCTGTCAGCGGCATGGCAAAGTCTGCCTCACCAAGCTTCCCGTGACTCACTTCCTGTCCCAGCCCTACACCTGCACTGGCCCGTGATGTCATGGCAGGTTTTCCTCTTGGACGCGCTGCAACCCTCCCCATCTGGCGAGTGAACGAATGTGTTTACATGCGCACATCCATCAGCGTGCCACGCTCCGTCATCACGACCTTCTCCATCTAGAGTTTGAAGGCTCCTCAAACTGATTGGGAGGGACAGTTCTAGACGGAAGACTGATTCAGAATTGGTAGTTTCCACTTTTTTCCCCTCACTAAAATAAAAATAGAGCTTTTCTCCTTATGTCTGTGCATTCCATTACTCGTAAGAGTCCTTCTATGAATCCATGTTAAGCTACACGTGATGAAAACTTGACCTTTATGAGAACCGAGCTCTTCTGTTTTCCAGTGAGGAGAAACAGCCTCTAGATGTCCTCAATATCTGTAGAAATAATTACAGTCAGCCGTTCTACCATCAGTGACCGCAGTGAAAATGATAGATTGAGGGGAAGGCACTACTTGGACAGGCCAGTGACTAAATGGAAATATTGGAAGAGAAAGACTGTATATTTTTCCCCCTCATCTGGGCTGTATGAAAGGTTTTTTTTTTTTACATTTTTCAAACCAAACAATAATTTTGTTTTTTTCCGTCACTCAGACTTTAAAATGTACGCGTGCGAATGGGCAGGAAATACCTCATAGCTCCTGTCAGCAGAAGCGAAACGCTGTTAGAAGTCAGGGGTCACACAGATATCAATATTCATTTCCTTTTCTGGGATGCTCAGACCTCTTGCTAGTTTCACCCCCAAATAGAGCGCGTTCTGGACCATTGGTCCTTGCTAGCTGCCTGTTGACAATATTAGTCGCTCTGATGGTCGTCTGTGGGAAAAGTCGGCAGCACATCTCCCCTTTTACAGTGTGCATGTGCGTCACATTTATTTGGTTCTGGTGCTGATAGATGAGAGAGCAGTAGTCCACTGTGAAAGAAAAGGAAGGCTCGGGGACTCGTGGTTTTCATTGTTGTCCTTATAATTTCATTGGCACCAGACCCACACGGGGTTTTTTCCCCCTAGTTTTAGTGAATATGCCATTGTGATGCTGTAAGTGTCCACAGCTGTAACCACATAATCTGAAGCACTATACTTAGAAACATCTTATGTCATTAGAATGGGCAGTATTTGGAGGGTCAGGGTACACCATGGATGGACATTGGAGCGAGCAAATCTCTGAACAGTCACTGTGCAAACTGCGGGCGTTGTGTTGACGAGGACATAAAATAGTTCTGTTGGGTTTTGGGTTTCCAGCACAAGATCATTGCTGCAGTATATTGAGTCCATGTGGGGAGCGCATTTTTAATCTGAGCTTTACCCACAGTCCTTCCTGTTTCTAATTTGGCGCTGCAGTGGTTTTGTCCCGGGGCCAAGAGCCTCTCTTCCACAGTGTCTATTTCCTCTGAAGTGAATAGTAGCAGGTGTGCTGGCCCAAGATCCCTTGCAGACGTCTGCTTATGAATGGCCCACATCTCACTCTTTCTCGCTTCTCTTTGTTTTCTTCCTCTCTTTCTTTCATATTTATTTTTCATTTTGCCTCAGTCTTTCCCTTTGTTTTGTCTTCACCTCTCCATTGTCAACCCTTTGTCTCCCTCACATCCGTTGATTTCCTTTGTTTCCTTACCTCTGCGGTCTTTGCCTCCTTGATTCCTTGAACATCAAGGTTCAGTCATAAAAAGGCAGCTTGAGCCAATGAAAGAAAGAAAAAAACCCAACAAAACCAGGGTGGACCAGTCCCATATCAACCCCACAAGGACATCTGTCAAAACCTCCAAATTAGGTTTTTAATTAGCTTTATAGGAAATGCCTTTTTTGTGGTAGACAGAATACCACAAAACATAACAGCAACTACAGCCATTGGAGTGCAAATGTAAATATTAATTAGGTGAAATATATGAACAAGTAATGAACACAGGGCTGGTGTTTATACATACTGTGTTCTGGACAGATTTACCAAGAATTCATCTAATCTATGAGCAGAGGAGACACGTTGTCATGTTGCTTCATGGATGCGTTGTGATTGGAATTAACCTCTCAAGACCTTTAAGTTTCCACCCACCATCCCCAAAACACGCTCCCTAATGAGCTGGGCTCGAAAGAGTGCCGGCAGTAAAGACAATTCTTATAAAGATAAATCAAATATGATTTATGTTTAATCGATGCAGAGGAAACATTATCACATGAAAGCGGTAACAAATGCAGCTGTTTAGGGAACCAGTCCACCCAAAGGTTGCTTGAACTGTTCACGATGTTTGTGTTTATCCAATTTGGCTCCTTTGCCAAAAGAAGAGTGTGATGTAAAGATTATTAGATGTTTCAGATTCCATTCCCAGATTCTCTCAACACAGTAGTGAGGAACAAAAGAATGTGAAGTCACTTATCATTAAATTAGCCATTATATAAAATATTGTTTTTGTTTTTTTAACTATGCTGTTTTCATGCTCCGTGACCCAAGACACCACCCCTTGACCCTCCAGCAACAATAGAAATTCAAGGATGACGCTGAACGTAGATGCACATTTACTTTATGCTCCTCTGATTTCCAGCCAAAGTCAACCATAAGCATTTACATTTCCAGCTGTGGTGCGTCAGACATCTGCACACGCTTATGTTTACACAGGATGTTCAAAGTTGATACAGATTAAACAAATCCAATTGGGGGGGCCGAGTTCAATCACCTCCTTTATTTTAACATGTCGATGAAGCTGGCAGCCAGATCGTCACTCGCCTTTCCAAGAGGATTGAGATAGGGGAGCGATCTCTACACCAATAAGTCTAGAAAATATTTTCAGAGTATTTATATGTAGACAGATGTTATCCGCTTTTTCCCACAGGCTTGCATGCGGTCGGATTTGCTCAGTGTGGTACAGAGTTATTTTTCAAAAAATCCCCAGTCCTCCCTGGCAGACTGCTGTGGGCCTTCACATGGTCCATGGTAGCTTGGCATTGGTTCTGTTCCCACACTTTCGGTGTAAATGGAGGCCTTGCGTTGTGTTCACGAGCCCGGGCTGGCCGCACGGGGCACAACTTATGTTCTGAGCGTTCACCTGTGCCAAGAATTTTCATCCTGCATCAGATACCCATTGATTATCCAGGAAACGGCGTAGGTCACATGGAAATCCTGCCGCTTTCTCGGATGTGAGATTAGACAGCTCTTAGATGGGCAGATGGCAGTTTGCTGGCCAAATCTATTTAGACGAAACCTCAGGACACTGGGCTCAGGAAATGTCCCGGGAAATGCTGAGGACTGTTTGGAGGGGTGACCTTTCAACAAGGACAAAGACACCTTTTTTTGCGTCCATCAGAATTTTTAATTGCTGTTGCCTGAAAATGAAAAGTGTGCCTGCAGGAATCCTCACCTGGGACCTTCTTCACATTCGAGGACGGCTCCGAAAATCCGTGGCACCTGTTTGGCAAGTGTCCTGCAGGCCATCTGCTTGCAGCTTCTATGGAACAACTCCATTCAGGATGACTTGCTGTCTGCCTAATTGTATCACATTCTAGAGGCTTTGTTCTGGCATTCCCTCGCTGGCTAATGGTTGCAGAAATCTCATCCGCCACATCAGAGGGACTCTATTAACCCTTGACCCCTGGTTGGTGTGTGTGGACAAGGTCGCTCCTCACACCCAACTCTGGGCCCATTAACACGTCGCCCCACGGCAGAAAAACAATTTTGACGGGCTGTAATTGGTGCTAAGTGATGGTGGACAAAGGCCCCCTCTGTGCTGCCCGCTGGACTCTGTGGTACTGACCACTCTCTGAGCTTCACGCTTGACATTTTCTTTCTTAGTCTGATGTGAGAAAGAGGAACTCGGGGTGGCCCTCTTGCGCCACCACCATCTTCTTCATTTATACGTCCCTTCAGCCCTCTTGGCTATTCTTCCCGGCGCTCCTTTGAAAATGTGAGATAATGAGGCTCTTGTGGGCAGAGTCTACCGGAGCAGAATCGCACGGTCAGGATCTGTGGAGGTTGATTAATCCAACGGCAGACCATTCCTTTCAGAGCCGGCCTAATTAGTTTATGTTAGCTGGAGAAGGTCAGGGGGCGTGTTTGACTAGGGCCCTTCTCTTTAAATGCCACAATGGTGTGATGATCTGTGGATGCAGGTGCAGCCATCGGCTCCTCTAATGTTGCTGCTCTGCTCTGAATCGTGCTTGCACGCTTCAGTTGCAAACTGGAAATGACAATGAGGTCTTTTAAAGGGAGAATGTGACATTTTCTGACCGGTCTCCAGCTATCCCGCGGGTCTTCCAAGTTTATTAGTCACGAAGTAATGATGCTCCGGGGGAAAAACCCTCGGTAGAGCGTGGGGGTAGTGGTTGAAAACCAAGAAGATGGTAAGCCAGGACATCTGACCAACTTCAGACGGCAAAAAATAATTTTACGGGTAGTCTTGGCCCATGTTATTGTATCGCTAAGCCGAGTCCACCCAGTGAATTACAAACCTTTTAGAATGAGTCACCATGTTAGTATTTCAAACTCCCTCCTTATTGGCTATAATCATCATTTACTTTGACTGAATTCATATTTATGGCAGATGCAAATCCCTTTATTAATTGACTGTGATTCTAAATCCCCCCTCTCTGTGCTGTGTGCAGCCTGCGACCTTAGCAACACAATCACACAACGCTGCACAGCGAAGACAGCTCTAACTCCCTTTAGCATGTGCCATGGCGTGCTCTCATCCCTGCATTTAACATTCTGACGTCAGACAGGAGCAGAGGAGGCAGCAGAGGAGACTTTAATACCGAACTTCTCCCCCTGTCATTACGGGCCTGTGCGACCGCCTATCAGATGCCTTTGAGTGATGTGGGAAACCCTGGGCCCTGTCCTCCCAACCCCTGCAGGCCAGACTGCCTGTTCTGTCCAAACCAAATTGAAAACTACAAGACAGACACAGCTACGGTTTACATCAATGAGTCCCCGGGATCTATATGCCCGCTTTGTGGTCGTGAAGAGAGAAGCCTGGATATTAATCTCTCATTTATCTGGACTCGGTTCGTTTCTTCCTCTTTCCCCTTTTCACCGCACTTAGTTGCATTTCAGGGCTCTCCATCCTATTAAGGCTAAATTAAACAAAGGCAGTGACGAATTATTCTGATAACTGCTGCATTTACAGACACAGAAGAATTATCCTCTCACACGCTTCTACTATGAGTGGGAGATAGAAAACAATTAATAATCCTGCCTAAACCCAATTCCTAGTGATGGATCATCCCAAGACTGAGAGCGGAGGTTGTTTTCACATCATTATCTGTTCATTAATAATCGCCTGGAGTGTAAAACCTCAGCTACAGCTGCAGGAACGCTGAAGCCAACTACATTCATTCCGCACGGATCACTTGTCATATGCCATAAACCATCAACAGCTTTAAATTAACTCACTGCTAATGTATTGCTTGTTTACTAATAACGACACATACAATTAAGAACTAATGATTCAACCAGTCTTATAATGGGTTTATGGCCCTGAGGTTACGGCACCTGTGTTGGGGGGGGAGATACAAAGAGACCAGCTCAGTCAGTCAGTCAGTCAGTCAGTCAGTCAGTCCACCAGACCATGTGATGTGGTTCTTTATGCAAGGACACCTGCAGCACCCAGTGTCCCCAGTTGGCTTTCTGAAAGCCTCTGAAGTAGGTGGGGAACAGAGGGGAGAGCTCGAGGGCCAGACCAGGGTTTGGCCTTGAAAGCCTTAACTATCACTACATCCACGGGTTGCCTTTGGCCTTGCTAACTGTTCCATGAAATGGGCCCCAGGAACAGTGCAAACCTCCCAGAAACAGGCTGCTCACTGTTAGCTAACAGTGCTGCCTTTGTGTGAAAATTGTCAAAGCTGGCCCTTTTCTACAGTGGCTCTGCCTTTCTTTTGAACCTCAGCTGTGAGCAAACAACACCAACTTAAAGGTTTGTATGATAGTTAGCTTGTTAGTTGACTATCAAATTAGCAATGGAGTTTGTGTTTCCTGTGTTTGGCAGGTGGAGTTTCAACGGCTAATGAAGGAAAACAGTCGACAGAGGAGGCTTTCGTTGGAAATGCTAATTCTGCTTTTGAACTGCATCCTAATCAAGTACAATGTCATCGCACATGTGAGGATCTCATTAAAATATTTAATGCTAAAATCCTTTTTTTAATGTTTTGAGATTAAATCTCAGGAAAAACTCAAGCTGCAATCAGGAAACTATTAGCTCAGCTAACCTTAAAGACATGCTTTCATCAATGTCTCTTTGTCTTGTAGAGAGAATCAGAAATGATTGTTGAACGTTTAACTTTATTTCAAACAAAGGAATTGTTAATTTAGCAAGACCATTGACTACACATATGTGTAGTGTCACTTCACAAACAACAGAGGGCGCTGTTGAGGGTAATTCTCCGTCTAGAACGTGTCTTAGGAACTCAAGAACAGAAGGTATTCAATTGACATTGGGGCCTAATTCATGCTTTGTCTTCCAATTTACCCAGTCCTTGGCCACTGGATGCATGACTACATCCAAATCATCTGACTGGGACATGCCTGTGCTCAAAAACACATGTAGTCAGCAGAAATCCCATGTGTTATAAAAACTAGCATGTCTCAGATTAGCATTACTCCATCTTTGGATAATAAAATTTGCTGCAGGTTTTTTTCTTCATTTGTCTTTTTACCATCAAATATTTATTCAAGCAAAACTAGTGACTCAACGTATACTGGAGGAATAAAACAGGTTTTGTCAGATATTAAATCATCGAGACAGTAACAAAGGACAAAACCGACTGCCACGGCGAGTAGACATTTTAATGCTTTCTTTGTATATTTTCATGCTGGTTCTTGTTGGAGTACTTCTGCTGAACTTGTCTGCATGGCACACTCGCGAAAGGGAAAATATTGACTCGATAAAGCTCAAAAGCTTGAGACACACGTACGCTCATTCTGAACCTGCACTCCTCTGAAGAGCTGTATCTCTGTTTAAAAGCAGCTACTGCAAAAATCAAACAAACTATTAGAGAACGCGCCTGACAATGAGCGCCCTTTCATGGTGTATCAGCTCATTTGAAGTATAATAACAACCTTAAACTCCCACCACCAGAATGAATGCTTTAATATATTTATTAAAGGGACTTGCTAAAGCAGGATTTTCCTTTTTTCCCTCCCTCCTGGATGGAAAGGGAAACCAGTAGCACGTGGTTTAACCACACTTCACTTTGCATAATTGTTCCCAAGGTTGCTGTTTTTTTATTACTACGCCTTCTGTGCCAATATAATTCAATTTCTGTGGCCAACCTAAATATTTGTAGCGTGGCTTATGCTTCTAAACTGAGCTTTTGGGCAAAAGAGGTTTGGCGTGACGGCAGCACAGCACGGACGAGGCCGTAAACAGCCATTGCTCATCATCAACAACTTCTAATCAACTGTTCCTCTTGCCCTCTTTGTTTAGCGGTAAATTCTCTTGCCAGTAGCGAGACAAACACACAATCATTGCAGCCATTGAACTTTTATGGCGTGTCTCTCCACACCTTCCACTGAATTGAGCGATGAGCCGATGGTTTGATGGCAAAGCGACTGTTTACTACAGCTTGGGAACAGATGACACAAAGTGGAGGCAGTTGGAGTCATTTACAGTTAGTTTAATTCCCCGATGAGAGGCCCCGTTAAATGAGTCTTCCACAGGCCTCGCTGGGAAATATTTGCAATGGTTTCCATCCAGATCTGGGTCACTCGGTTCCACATTCGCGGCACAGGTGAGCTGGAGCAGGTTTGTTTGGCAGCGGTCGCTGGCAGTCTTTTCTTTTCCACAGGATTGGAAAGCGATGTTAAATACGCAGGTTACGACAAGAGACGCTTTTGTCCTGAGCGTTTCTGTGGCGAGATGACACCACGCCGCCGCCCGCTGCCAATGTCATCCAGGTCTCCACAACTGTCCCCCGGGGCTGCAGAACCCGAAGAGATGCGGGCCAGTACAGACATAGAGAGGAAGCCTCCGGGGAGCAGGTAACGCCGTGAGCCAGTCGTGCTCTCGCAGCCCACTGATGAAAACAGCCTCTTTTGGAGCTGGTGTGCTTTGGCTTTTGAGCCTGTAATCAAAGACGATTCCCTGAAGAAGACGACTCCAGTAGACCAGTCGGGGTTGCTGTCACACCGTAAGAGGTGACAGTGAACTGCTACTTTCCACAACTGAGTCATGAAGCCAGACATGAGCCGCGGGAGTCGGGCAGGTGCGTCGACATTTCATTTTCAAATGCATCGTGTCGGTTTCTATTATTAGTTGTAAGATCTGAGCAGCTCCAACATAAAATATAAAAAGGGGGCTCTGCATTTTCAAACTGCATCAAAGCGCACATAGAAGGCATCATTTTGGAGTGAGTACAAAGAGCCTTCGCTGCCTTGTAATTGGTTACTGACTCAAGCAGCATTACACATTACGAGGACTGATGTCACAGATGAACAGATCATCGGGCCGCAGCAGGTGCAGCCTTCCTTCTTCTCTTCACGCTCTTCTTGCTCCAGCATGTTTTCCCTCTGCATATTGAAACCATTTGCAAGGGGGGGGGGGGGGGGTGCCGCCTATCTTTTTCAGCTCTTCCTTTCTCCCTTCAGCCCTTTCATTTACTCCCACTCCTCAGCTCAGATGGTTCTTACTGTACGTAGAATATTAGCTGTATTAGTCTTTGCTTGGCTGCTGCTATAATCTGCTCTTAGAAATACAAATAAAATGGGGCAAAAATGGAGAGGAGGGTTTCCAGGATGCATCGGTTTCATCCATTTGAGGCAAAGGGATGTCTTCAAAAAGGACACAGAAAATGTACAACCCATACTTGTCCATTGCTAATCCCAAGACTAATTTATTTTGCTAACTTTTTAAGGAAAGGTCAGTGGCTGAATCAACATACGATATATTAACCCACCCCCCCACCTTCCCCCAACTTCAGAGCTGCACCAATGTCCCTTCTGTTCGTTCTCCATACATTTTATTGCGCCATGGAAAATTCTATTTGCTTTTAAGTAATTTGCTCTGGAAACCCCCTGTAAAATCTAGGAGTACTGTACGATTGCAACAAGTAACCATTACAAGCCTCTGCATGCAGGCACAGACGCACATACAGCACACATGTCTGACGGGGGGGTTCCCCTTTAAACACCGGATAAATAACTAACTTCAAACAGTAAACTAGGTGCTAATGAACTGGATCCTGACAACGTTTGCTTTCTTCGCGGAGAGACCCACCCCACAATGGATCCATTCACAGGATCCCGGCCATGGAAAATGTTGGTAAAGTAATCCTGCTGGAGTTTATGCAACCTTTTCTAACTCTCAGTACGTCTTTCTCCCCTCGGGCCTTTGAGTCCCGCCAAAAACAACCCTGACCTGCATCAGCTGATACAGGCCGAGGCTAACCGCATTTGCATGTTTCAGAATGACACCCATTCAGAGCCAGTAGGTGAAACGGTGTTTAGGAGGAAACGCACGCAGCGCCCCACTTCCTCTTGTGCTGTACCTGATCAGTCATAGCAACCTCAAGGCAAGCGTCAAGGGTCATTTCCCTCAAGCCTCATAGGACGTGGCCCGATGGCACGAAAACTCTTCCGTGCTAACGTCGGACCAACATTCTCTGGAAGCCCGGCGAGAAAAAAAAAAAACTATGGCACGTATCCTAAAATAAATGTGGGCAGTGTTCCCAATTTGACTCATGACAAATGCAATAAATGTCGCAATGCTGGATATTCAACACGTTTGACGCTTCCAAAAAAAGAGATTCTTCAAACTTTTCCGCACACCTGCCAAAACAAAGAAGTGCAGGTTTACTTCAGTCGCAACCTGTGTCAACAAAAAAGACAGTGATTAATATCTGCTAAAGGCCATCCCTCCTCCCTGTCAATGGTTGACTAGCCGAGCATCTTTAATAGGTTAAAGATGACCCTCCACACACAAAGGTGTGTTTACACGGCTTTTCTGGTTCTGGGCAGCAGGAAAAAAAAGTTATTGATTGAAATACTAATGGTGGAAGGTGATATGGATTAACAGTGGCAGCTTTTCATCGCAAAAGGGCAATATTTATTCATATAATATCCTGTCTCGAACTAGAACCAACTCTTCTGTAGACGTGAGGATCACACTGTGCTGACGCAGGATTCTATCTGAACTCAGCATTTATTTTTTTATGTGATGGAAAGAAAACAGAAGCATAGTCTTGGGGGTGCCACATGGAACATTTAAATGTAAAATATACTGTGTGACAGTGCCTATAAGGCTCAATGGAAACAGCTGATCATATAAATAAGCAGTTATTATTACAAATTAAAGTGTCTTGATCTGGAAGACTAACTGGAATTATAGGATTTCGCAGTCACATCGGTGAAGAAGGCAGCAGACATTTAGCGAAAGGAGAATATTGGTCGCGATGTGGATCCTTTTGCGACCATCATCCCGACAGTGTAAAGTTTTTTAAAAGGAATAGCCTAACAGGAGCAAGTTGCCCTCTCTTTAGTTTTTTTTTAACAACTCGAACTGAGCTGGAATTTCATGGTAGTGGTGGAGGCCGGTGGCTCAGCCTTGAGCCAGTAACCATTAAAAAGAACAACAAAGAAACATAACAGAGACGTGACTTTGACAGCTGTGAAGAGAGAACGTAAATGAGATCTGCAACGCTTTCCAAGCCGTAAGGAAGCACGACCTCCAGCACCCCCCAGAGCTCGGCGCTGTCAGAGGGCTGAAGCCTCTTTCCAGTGCTGTTTCTCATGCCTCTTGACCCTCAGTCGGAGTCCCACAGGACCTGACCCGAGGTCTTGTTAGGTTGTAGAGATGGGAGCATTCGAGGGGATGTAGGAACTGAGGTGAGGGTGTGTGGAAGGCTGAAGTGAGCGGGGCTCTATATCCTTATGAAAACAACAACTCTGAGCAGTGTTTACCTTCAAACCCCTATTAAGTCATGAATGAGGCCTCCGTCAGCCCGTCAAAGAAAGTGATGAGGTAAGTTAGTTTCTCGCTACATTCATCGCTCCCTCTTGCCTGCATCTCTCGAGGAGCACCCCCCCCCACCACCACCCCACCTCGCCCGAAAAGCACAGAGCTCAGCATCATGAATGGGGCATTGTGATACGTCTCCGTCACGGCCGTGAATGTTTTCACTTCCATTTGATCCGTCGGCGAGGCTGCTAATTGGGTAAGCGTGTTCCCAGGTCACCAGGAGGTTTCTCTTTCCATAAATACAGAAAGCCTACAAAGGCTTCTACAGATGTTGTTTCCCACCCGCTTCCAAGTAGTTTCGGATCCGCTGCAGGCAGTCGGTGTAATTTATTGTGTATAAAGGTGTACCCCAAATTTTCCCTTCGCTCTTTGCTCCTCACATTCAGTTGGGACGTGTCAATATTCATTTATTATTTTCTATATTGTCAAGAGGACCACGATAGCATGGACACGGTGTTACTTTGTACTCCACCAGGGCCTGGCGAGCTGCAACGGTGTTATTTTCCATGACTCTTTCCGCCAATGACAGCGTTTATGAGCCCTGGGGTTTATTTTATCGGTTTTTATTTATATATTTATTTTTCACGGAATTTTCATTGCTTTTCTACACCCAAAGATGGCCTCACATGCCAACTTTTAACTGTCAAACGGAGCTTAAGGTGGACTCTGGAATTGGAATATTTGCAGTTGAAACTTTGGTTCCACTGTATATCTAAGAACTCCCCATGAATAACTGGGTTACTTAGGTAGCAAAAAACATACGAGAGTTGTTAGGTTTTCCCCCTCGGGTGATGAAGAATAAGAAACAGTAGCCAGGTTCTCTAAACAGCTATTTTTAAAAACTGCCTCAAATTCAGGGTCCCCCTGTCTTCCAAACACGTGGTGGTCTAATGGCGCCCCCGTGTGGCAGTAAAGACAAGGACACTGAACTCCTCCAGGACATCAAATGAATCCAATCAATTTATGTCGCATGAAGAATCTGATTTTGGGTGATATGAAAAATAAACATTGTCACGATGCTCACATCATTGCACAACATGCATGATTATGACAGTTGATCTTGGTTTTAGTCCTACTGAAGCATCTACCTCTGATGTTTGACTGGGTTGATGTTATAATCAAGTAAATAAAAAACCTCAGACATTAAAAATACCTGGAGGTGCCATAAGTTAAAGCAAAACGCAATCAGTTGTAAAATGGTCACCTTTTGAAGTATGAACTTCTTTTCATAACATTTTTTAACCATTGTTAATCCTACTTTTGATTAGAGAATTAAATGTACTTTTGTTTAATCACTGAAGCAATGTGGAAGAACTTTAAAAAATAAAAGTCAATTCCATTTATCTTGGTATGTTTTTAAATTAACTTTCTAATCCCATTGTGCAGAAAAGTAACATTATTCGCAATTTAAAGGATGCCAGTCACTTGAATTGACTTGAATTGGCCTAAAATAAAACATAATCTTTAAGTGCTGCCTCTCCCGAGCGGATGAGTGATCTTACCAAGAAAAACCAGAGGATGGCAGGATTCACCAATAGTCCGCTGCAGAGAATTCGCCTCACGCTTTCAGTTCTGAGGAAAGACAGACATGCGTGGTTAATGCTCAATGCACGACAAATTATTAAGTGGCGCGCTTTTGTGTCTTTCTAAACTGTTAATAACGTGATGAAATACGAGTAATCCGTCCTAATTTAATCACTGGGTTCACTTGGGTGTGAATTCCAGGAAGGTGGATTCCTGCAAATCAGGACTTGTGCCACAAATGATCATTTATGACAGTTCTGACCTTAAACCTTGAGTTATACATTTATCTTTTAATCTTTTAATTCAGAAGCTGTTTGGGGGGAATGAAACACTCTCAGAAATAAAGTACACTTTGAAAATACAACCATTCAAACTTTAAAGATAGGTGTGTGTCGTATCGTGTCAGGTGTTAAGTTTGGCTTGTTCATTCTTTGCTTATTTAAGGGTGTAATGGGTTTTCTTTGTAAAGTTTATTGAATTTGTTGCTTACGTCAGGTACTGCAATTTCCTGATTTATTTTGAAGTACTTCCTGTTTTGTTTCCGCTTATCCCGTCTGCTCTCATACCAATTCACCTGTGCACAATCACATTAAAATATCGTCTATATCTCACTTTACTTCATCATTTGCCAGTTGGTCGTTAAAAATATTGTTTGAGTTTTCTTTGAACAAGATATGTCGAATACAAGTTGCAAACGTTATAATATTACCGAGAGCATGTTCATGCCAAATATAGGTTATATATGATGCGATCATTTGGATCAGAACATTAGAAGAATGTTGCACCGCGATTCTAAGAAATCATTTCTATATTTTGTACAGCAATTTAACCTTTTGCTGCGTGACGTTACACATGCACAGGTAAGCCGTGCACTTCCTCTCTCGGCTCCTCCTCCTCTCTTACCTGTTTTATTCTCGGTACGGACCCTCGTTCTTGGTCCTTTCTGCTTCTAAAGTAATTCTGCTTCAAACGTACTCCTAAGGAATATCTTCCCCAGCAGATTAACCCTGCACCCAGGTAGGCTGTTGAATGTATTACTTTATAATTGTGGAAAATTCCTGTTGGATTCCAATATTCCAATAACACAGCCTTTTAATCTCCACCAAACAAATTATTCTAGTGCTTGTATCAACAGCAGAAGCTTATTTGAAATATTATTGCTTTTTTATTATTGAAATGGGCCTATTATTGTTTTAATGTCTGGGCTGTGGATCAAAAATCGAATGTGTTTTTTTTAATGGCGCATTTAATTCTCTCATCACCAGTTTTAATGACAATTGTCATTTGTTGCGACTCGGGTGCTGTTGAAACCTCTCAACTAGAAAAAGAAAACCAAACCGTCTTTTGTGATCTCATTGTTATTGTCGGGGAACATTAATTTCACAACTCCCTCAGTACGTCAGATCATATTTTTTTAACTACCGCCTGCAGTTGCACAGAGGCAGTGTGGAAATAAATCAGTACCTTCATTAATCTTTACCTTGGGGCACCTTCATAGAGAACACATCTACAGGGCATGTATAGGACAAATGACATTCTTTTCTCTATTGATTGGTCCTGGCATGTGATTCTGTGCCCTGTTTTCACAGTGTAAACTGCAGGGAGGCTGATGTCGTTTGTGAAGATTGTTGTTTTTGTACAGTCATCAATGCACCAGATTCATGTCCCTACTTGTCACGCATTCCACAGCCGTACCCTCCCATCCTCCTCTGCTCTTCCCCTCTCGCATTCACATCTTTCATCCCCTCAGTTTGTTTCTGCTGCCGCCTTTCTCTACACAGCTCTTACCTCCTCTTATCTCTCTGTATTTGGCACTCGCTAATAAATCTATGTCTGTGTGTCTGTCGGCATCTTGTTTCAAAATTGAGAGGCGTAATCTTAGCCTGTCATTGCAGACAGACCCTTGAGCCCAAATAATGTCTGGGTTTGTCACACAGGATGTTGAGAAACTCCTAATTGACTGACTCATGTATTTTACCTTAGATTGTTCATAAGGGAAAGAATCTCTGATGAATTAAAAGCCCTCTCTGATGTCTTCACCAATTGTGTTTACCTTTGTAGCAGAGATTTCTAAAGTGTTAGACAGCCCAGACTCATCTTTATTGTTTTGTTGACAGCACCATGGTAACGACTCCAGACTATGAAGAAATGTCATGGGAGCTCTCCGTGCAGATCGATCAAAAATCTGGAGATGAAGCCATGAAATTTAAACTGAGGGTGAAAGGAGACTTGCACATCGGGGGCCTCATGCTCAAACTGGTGGAGAAGATCAGTAAGTGTTTGACTTGAACGTGCGCTCTGAAGACTGATCACAGAGACATGATTACGAGCTCTCTAATGTAATGTCGCATAGCCTAAAGGGAAATTCCAGCAAATGAGCTCACAGATTATGAACCATGTATTGTGGTACCATGTTTTATCCCGATCGCCTGCACCTATTAGATGTTGACTGTGCAATAGCATCTTATTGCTCTACGTAACAAGTATTTGCCTGTTAAAAAGCACTTAGTTTAGCTTTGTTTTCCACACAAAAGAAGTTGCACTCAGGACTTCGCCAGCTCCACAATAAGCCTGTCCGCCAAGCCACACCTTTATTTGGCCTGCATTTTTTTACCGTTGCAGTGCCATTGTTATGTCGCCGTGGCTGAATAGTGTAGCCCAAAGGCACAAAGTTTACCCAGGAACTGATCTGATATATCTTTAGAGTTGCTCATATGGGAGGAGCTAATTTGTAAGCATGAGACATAAGTGATGACTGGAAGGCTGGTCATCTACGGAGGAATTTAATCCAGAACCAAAACATGATGTCAGCCAGTCGTAAAACCACACTCCATTCAGTCCCTAACAGTTGAGACAGGAAGGTGTTGAAATTTTTATGCCACTTGAGCTCCACCTCAAAAGCCATAAACTGTATATTAAAAGCATGCAATAACTTTAATGTGCGCCGTTCATTACTGTCTATGTCCTCGGGTACTCATCTTTTCAGTTGAATAACTTCCTGAAGTGAGTATTACCTCTGTTTAACCTCAGAGGCTCCTCAGGACTGGTCAGATCACGCCCTGTGGTGGGAGCAAAGGAAATGCTGGCTGCTCAAGACTCACTGGACCTTGGACAAGTATGGGATTCAGGTAACATGTGGTTGTAATGAGTGGCTGAACTTCTGTATCTACTTGAAAAGTCCTTGAAAGATTTAAAGTTCCATGTGTTTCAAGCAGGCTTTCCGATCTGTAATTCAGAATGATGTCATGCAGCCTGAAACATTTAGAGCTTCCACTGTTAACAAGGGAATAATGACAGAATTGTGTCGACCACAGGCTGATGCTGACCTGCGCTATACGCCCCAGCATAAACCTCTACTGGTGCAGCTCCCCAACATGAAAACCATTCTGCTGACCGTCAGCTTCTCCAGCGTGGTCTTCAAGACAGTTGCTGATATATGCCGAATACTGAGTGTGTTCCTCTTCTCCCTTTGGCTTGCACTTTTATCTTTCTTTGCAGTGTGATCTAAGATTTAAAATGAATCCTCCCTCCACAATCTCCCTGATCTCTCACCCTGTCTTGCATTTTCTCCGCCTAAGACCTCAGAAGATCTGAGGAACTGTCCCTGCTGAAGCCTCCAGACGATGCGTCGAACAAGAAAAAGAAGAAAGACAAGAACGCGCGGGAAGATATCTGGGACATTGACTTGTTCAGCGGGACGTCAGGAGCCGCAGGTACACAGAGGAAGGCAAAATGTTCCATTACAAACATTTCACAACAGACATTTGCAGCATTTCTCAAAAGACCTTTTTATTTTGTAACAGAATATAATTTAAACTCTTGTCCTCAGTATTTCAAGGGTTAATTTGCACGTTACAATAAAATAAAAACAATTAGGTGTTACCTGAGGGGTTGAAATTCAGGACAGAGTAGATTTGAGACCAGTGAGAAGCAGGAATAAAGTCACTTTATTCACTTTACTGTAAAGTCACTTTATTTGTGGCTCCCTGCAGGAGGACAAGAGAGTATAAATATCCAATTATAGCTGGACCTGTTTTAATCAATGAGATCTGAAAGATTCCTTTAGTGAGGCTCCTCATCAAACCCCACTAAAAAAGAACTTTGTCGTGCCTTCAAACCTGTGCCAGTTATTACCTCTTGAGTATCACAAGGCTTTTCTATATATTTTTTCGATGTTTCCGCAGCTGAATGTCTACCAAACCTGCCCCCTGCGGAACTGGCCAAGATATACCAGCCGCTCTCACTCGTGGACAAAGCAAACAACTTTTCAGGGTAGAGGAGAATACAGAAACCAAAATAAATGACTCTGATAATGCCAGAGAGGTACTGAGTCAACATTCGGCTATTTTACATTAGCGAAAAGGATGTTCCTATCATTGACAGGTGGTTGGACTCATCCCGTTCACTTATGGAGCAGGATGTCCAGGACGAGGACAAGCTTCTACTGCGCTTCAAGTACCATGTCTTCTTTGACCTCAATCCCAAAGTACGACACCAGAAAGAGAGCCGGACAGCCCTTTTATATTCACTAAATCCCCTAAAATGAGATCAGACCTTAAGGTATACTCTGTGTGTGTGTGTGTGTGTGTGTGTGTGTGTGTGTGTGTGTGTGTGTGTGTGTGTGTGTGTTGTGTTTTAGTATGATGCTGTCAGAATCACACAACTATATGAACAAGCCCGCTGGAACATCCTGCTGGAGGAGATAGACTGTACCGAGGAGGAGATGCTAATGTTTGCTTCATTACAGGTGAATAACAGGAGACATAGTTCTGAAAGAAGTTTGAAAAACTGTTGTTTTCACAGGTGCAGTATGGCAGAAAGGAGCTACGCCCTTCACATTAGTTTGCCTTATCATAATTCAACAAAAGCAAATTATAGATGTATTTGGTTCAGTGGAGAATTTATAAAACGTGTATGTGGAGGGCAATAAAACTGCCCCATAAATTGTACATGCAAGCTATTAAACAGTAGTGTACTTTCTGGAGCATGAACTGCAGCACTGAGGCTGAATAATGCCCTCTAAATTAATTTTGACTTCAGTTTATGTCTCAGAGTGGAAACCCCACAATCCATCCCGGGAAGGGGATTTGGCATCTTATCCGATGCAAGGACATGTCAGAACATGAGGGAAATCCCACTAGGGAGGGGCTGACAAGGAAAGACATGTAGAGGAAGAGAGTCTGAAGAGGGAAAATTAGACAAATTCTTATCAAAGTTCATTCCTTGTCGGATCACTTCAGATGGTGTTTTGCAGGCAGTGGGATTATGATTCAGATGATGATGCGCTCCCCTACACACTGGTGCAGTTGGTGGCATCCACACCTCCATCTGACTCATGCCAGCCTGAGCGTGATCTTATAAGTCATGTTAGGAACCCTCATAATAGCTTCTGGGTCTACAGTACATTCCGTGTTATAATGAAATGTTACAGTGAATCAAAGCTGTTCTGTCCCCTCAGTATCACATCTGCAAACTGACCTTGTCAAACGAACCACTGGACCACTCCAAGGAACCGGAAATCGACGAAGTCGAGGCCGCCCTGTCCAATTTGGAGGTGACCCTCGAAGGCGGACACACAGACAAAATCTTGGTAAACAAAACATTTTTACTGCACTGAAGGTTCTAGTTAAGGGAATATATAATTGGAAGGGTTTAAGCTCTGTTTGAGTAAAATAGCTGCTTTTAAGGAGTATGTAGGTAGGTGATTGCATGCCACTGTAGTGATGTCAGAAGGTTTGTGGTAATTGACAGTTGTTTATCCCACCTTCAGGAAGATATTACAGACATTCCAGAGCTGGCAGACACCCTTCGACTGTTTAGGTAAGGATCTTTTTAATCTGCAGTCAATGTTGGTCACATTTAGTGGCAGTATTTTTGCATGATGGATGAAAAGTCAATGTGTGTTTCAATTGTTATCTTAGTGTTAGATTCGCAATTATATTACAGCTAAGTTTGCAAATTGTTACTTATTGTATTATCGCTGTCTAAAATCAGACCTAAACGACTCACACTGCGGCCATACAAGGAGTACTGGTTTGTTTTCAAAGACACTACGATCTCCTACTTTAAGAACAAGGAGGCTTCTTATGGGGAACCAATAGAGCAGTTTCATCTACGAGGTCAGTGGCCGCTTGTGATAACCTTTTTTCCACCAGAGCTACTGTTGTGTTTCTTGGAACAATAATAGATCTCTCGTTCCTCCTCTTGTGTGGGTAAATTTGACACTCAGGTTGTGAGGTGGTTCCTGACGTCAACGTAACAGACAAGAAATTTGGCATCAAACTCCTGCTTCCAGTTGCTGATGGCATGAATGAGATTTATATCCGTTGTAACAATGTAAGCATTTTAAAGTAATTTTAATTGTCTTTTTAAATTATATAAAACTAAATATCCATGTCCTTAGGAGACACAGTATGCCAAGTGGAAAGCTGCATGCATTTTGGCCTCTAAGGGCAAGACCATGGCCTACAGCTCCTACAAGTCTGAAGTCAGGAACATCCAGTCCTTCCTTCAGATGAAGAGCCTGGCGCCCCCTCCTGGTCAGGCAACTCCAGACCTGGATACCATGGAGATGAACGCCGAATGCTTCGTTTCACCACGCTACGCCAAGAAGCATAAAACCAAACAGGTTTGTTTCGGGACTATGCCTGATGTTGCCGATAACGCAAGCACGGTCAATACATGTTCTCTGTTTTCATAAATTGTCTACGTTCATCGTTTCAAGCTAACCACACGTATCTTGGAAGCCCATCAGAACATTGCAAATCTGTCCCTAATGGAGGCCAAGATGCGTTTTATTCAGGCCTGGCAGTCACTCCCAGAGTTTGGTATCAAATATTATATTGTCAGGTAATTTACTTGTATTTTGTTATAATTTGCACACAAATAAAGGCATATTGCAAATTGGACTTCTACCTAAACAAATCTTATCCTTCTGGTTCTACTTTAGATTTAAAGGCAGTAAGAAAGATGAGATTCTTGGGATCTCGTACAACCGTATGTTTCGCATTGACATGTCCACCGGGCTGCCTGTTACCACATGGAGATTTGCCAACATAAAGCAGTGGAATGTGAACTGGGAGATAAGACAGGTGAGGACCCAGCATGACTCTAGTACTGAACAATCATCCAAGTCTTGACTAATAACTTGTATTTTATTCCAGGTGGCCATAGAGTTTGACCAGAATGTGTCAATAGCCTTCTGTTGTTTGAGCTGTGACTGCAAGGTGGTCCATGAATTCATCGGTGGTTACATCTTCCTCTCCACAAGATCTAAAGACCAAAATGAAACCCTTGATGAAGAACTGTTCCATAAACTTACTGGAGGCCAAGACTGAGCAATTTGTGGAATTACATCTGGTGAACGAGGTCCACTGGCTGCACAAAAGAACTGGAACTCTGCCAAAGAAATTACAATTAAGGGTGGTCAGAAGAATTTTTTTTTACTGAACAATAATTGGATATTTTTTATTGAATGCATTTCCTTCTGTTTATGTTTACAGCAATGTCACGGTGTACCATGCACTATAATGTTATAGCTTAGATATAGCCTAAAATGAATAAAAAACCTTTTGTAAGAATGTTTTATCATGTGAAAATATGTGCCTGCCTCCCCAACAGAACACTGTAAAAACAAAATTAAATGGGTTTTTGGTTGTTTGCAATTACTGAGGTCTTATATTCCTCATTGTGATTATGTGTTTAGTAAGTTTTGTCTTCAAAAATGCAAAATTTTAGGAAATCAATTTAAAGTTAGCTTGCATTTATATATAGGTTACTTTAATGGTTTCTTTGCTTCTGAACTATATATTATCTAGTTTTCAACTTTACTTAACTAACACTCGTAGATTATTAGGTTATAATATCGTTCCATTTCAGCTTCATACTTTTCGGTGCGCATCGATTATTCTGAACTCGACTTTCGACCCTCATCGGCGCTGTCACATCTACCAGCTTTAAGCCAATCAAATGCGAGTGCGGTGAGGGCACTCAAGTCTGATCCACATTCTGCAATCGATTAGCCGTACTTGACGAGCTAAGGAAACGAAAGCTAACACGTGGGAATAGCAATTCAGATTGTTGTCTATTTTTCACTTTATGCTGTAAATTAAGTATTTACGTATTCCGCGAAACTCTGCTGGTTTAACTTGTTTAATATGGCTGACAATGGAGACGATGATTCGCATTGTAGAATTAAAGAAGGGGACTACGTAGTGCTAAAACGAGGAGATATATTTAAAGCTGCGCAAATTCAGCTAAAAAAGTAAGTTTAAATATGACGATAGGTCTTAACTAGCTGAGTAACATTAACACTTTAGAGCTCTGTATTGCTGGAATCAAAAGGGATAATCCATTCATGTCTGGTATACACATTTGTACTTACATCTTGCTGTTCAACGCTGAAGTGATTCGCTCTTTCTTTATCTCTGCCTGATCTGATCACAGAAAGGTGATTTTTGAGAAGCAGTGGATCTACCTGGATAATGCAGTGGGACACTTTTACAGGACTACATTTGAGATTGGATCTGGAGGGACCCTGCTTCTGAAGACGCCCAAAGAAATGGAGAGTTCCACCGGTGTGTGCGTTTACGTACCGCATCATCAGGCTAATTATGTTAACATTGAAGAAATTTTTACAAAGAACTTCACTAACAGATTTAAATCCCCCCTCCCCCCCATTCTTTGCAGCGGCAAAGGAGGCTGGTGCAGACAACAGAAACATCGTAGATGATGGCAAGTCCCAGAAACTGACCAGGGACGATATTGAGATGCTAAAAGAGCAAGGTCTGAAGGGTCAGGTACATCCATCGCCATGCGCCTCCTTCATGCTAAACACCATGTTCCATGTTCAAATGCAGCAAAGATTAAATCCTGTTGGCATTTATTTCTGTGAGCATCAAATCTCACATCATAATTCTATGAAAGTTGGGTGTTACTATCGTAAACATTTGTGAAGTTTTTTTTAACTTAAAAAAATTGCCTTTTCATAAAACTTGAGGAACTTGGCGCGGTTTTCCCCGTTACTGAGGATAAATGGATGTGATTTATAGGAAATCATACAGCAGCTGATCGATAACAGCTCCACATTCAAAGATAAGACGGAATATGCCCAGGACAAATACATCAAGAAGAAAAAGAAGAAGTGAGTTCTTTCTAAAGCAATCTTCAATTTCCTAATAACATAACTGTTTGTTTTCTGTTTTAACTTGTTCTCATCTTGTTTCCTCCAAGATATGAAAACACTGTGACGATACTTAAACCATCCTGTCGTATCCTGGCGATGATGTACCACGGCAGAGAACCTGGGAAGATTTGGTGAGTAAATGTGGCGCTTTCTGGAGCAAGAAGAGGATCTTGTGGTGTGTGATGTTTGTGTTTTCTGCAGCCATTTACGGCATGACACACTCGCTCAGATGTTGACGCTGGCAAACATCCACGCTGGCAGTAAGGTTTTGGTGTTTGAGACTTGCTCTGGCCTTGTCCTCGGAGCTGTTATGGAGAGAATGGGGGGTACGTCAATACACTCACAAACTTGCCTTTTGCCTGTGAGGATTTAAACTTTTTTAAAAGTGTCCATCTCAGCGTTTTGTATAATCACCCTCTCATTTCTCCTCACCAAGGCTTTGGTTCAGTAATCCAAATGTACCCAGGAGGTGAGCCTCTTCGCCCGGGTGTCGACTATTTTGGCTTCCCTTCACATTTTCGTGATATGCTGCATGAATTCCCCATCTGTCACGTTAATGCTCTTCTGACAGGGACTCTGAACACTAAAACTAAAGACCCCAGCATAGGTACCGCTATCCCTCCTTTAATAAATAGACATAAAACTTGCTATCCTTAAAAAAATGCATATGACATTTCTTGAACACTACAGATTCAGAGAAGTCTGTTTTAACTGCGAAGGACGTTCAGCAAGACAAAGCTGATGTCAAACAGCAAGGCAGCCCAGAAGAACAGAGCAGGGAGGCGAGCAGTGTTGCTAATACAAGCGATGACCAAGAGAAGGAGGACAGAGAGAAACGCAAAGAAGCCAAAGTAGGTGGAACGTGTTTCAACCACACTCATCACAGAG
The DNA here is from genome assembly GCF_901000725.2 of Takifugu rubripes. Classification (NCBI taxonomy): domain Eukaryota; kingdom Metazoa; phylum Chordata; class Actinopteri; order Tetraodontiformes; family Tetraodontidae; genus Takifugu; species Takifugu rubripes. The sequence continues at coordinate 5,967,863 of NC_042300.1, read as the reverse complement.
CCAATTTCTCTGTCCCTGAACCAACAATTGATGTGTCCGTAGCAGGGTTGTTTGTAGTCCGTGTGTCACAGCAGTTCCCCACAATCTCAAGATAAAGCAGATACGAGGCAAACGGGATCCTTTTGCAACAGTAAATTAACAGTGTTATGCTCAAGAGTGTAGATGTAAACCTGCAGCAACAAGGGATACAATTTGACTACAGTGATCCCTCGTTTATCGCGGGAGTTGCGTTCCAAAAATAACACGCGAAAAGTGAAATCCGTGAAGTAGTCAGCTTTATTTTTTTTTTTTATTTTACAATGCAATACTGAACTATAGAATGAAACCAAAAATCAAAACCTGTTTTAAAGCCCAAAATTTGTTTAAAACAATCATTTTAATATAGTAATACAAGGTTGGAAACATTGTCACTGGCGTATTTCCCAGTCCCAGCTGTGCCTCTTCGTCCTGACTCCGCTCCGCTGGAGCGTCTGTTTCTACTGAAGGCGCAGGAGTCTTTCTCCGAGAGAAGAACATTGTTATGGGTAGTTGTTGGCGCTCTTTCTTTTTCTGAGCAAGAAGATTTTGATAAACGGATATGCCACCTTCGATTATATTTGAGAACTGCAATGAACGACTCGCAAAAAAATCCGTGAAGCAGCGAAGCCGTGAAAGATGAAACGCGATATAGCGAGGGATCACTGTATACCTAAGTGGTCATGGGAAGCATGTGGAGATGAGCCTTAAGACAAGAACACTTGCTGTAACCTGAACACTTGTGACCAGATGCAGGATATGTTAAACTTCTGTCCAAGAGTAGAATTTGTATTGTTTTAAACTATAGAACTGATGATAATCAGTGTTAAAGTCCAAGTTTTGGTTCTGGAGTTATTTTTTGTAATGTTTTCTAGGCTCAGGAAAGAAAGGCGAAGCTGGAGGAGAAACGGAAGAAGATGGCTGCTGCTGCTGCCCTGCTGGATGGGAGGAACGCGGATGGGTCAGTGTCGGATTTTGTTTTTTCGGTTACTCTCTGGGGGGTTTCCCTCCATTATCATCTGTAATTATGAGTTTGCCTCTTATGAAATGGACTCCTTTACTCCCCGTCACCCTGCATAGCAGTGAGACACAAGATGGATAGATGTAGTATGCAATAATATTTTCCCTTCTTCTGACCTTTAGTGTCCTCATAAGGCAAGGTAACAGATTTTTTTGTGCCTTTAGAGGTTCCCGTCATAAAAAAAATCAATCGCTGACGGTTATCTTTGAGTCTAAAATGTAAATATTCATCTCTCTGACACACTGACCTTCCAGTAGCAGTCTACTCTACATATTACCAGCTACATCATAAAGTACCTTAGAGCACAATTTTCCAGTTAAGCCTAAATCAGCCTCTTTTATGGACACATTCACTCGGATAAAATCCAGAATGAATGGCTTCAAAAGGTACTGACTGGAGCCTTAAGCCCTGTCCTCATAACTCACATACAGCACTAAAAGACTGCCAACCTACACATTTCCAGCCTGTGATTTTATATCAGACACCTTTGCTTCATCATTTATTTTTACGCAGGTTGGTCATAGCCGGTCGCTTCCACCCGTGCCCTGTCCTGTTAGGCCTGCTCAAATTCCTCGCCCCCTCCAGGCCGTTTGTTGTCTACTCCCAGCACAAAGAGGTAAGATTGTGATAGGAAGAATGGAAAACTAATAGAGAAAGCTGGGACACAGTTATATGCACATTATTTAACTCAAGAGAGGTATGACATTAGCTGCAAGTGCTGTTTTATTATTCCTTAAAGCTCCAGTGAAATATTAATGCCATTTACAACTACAGTCACAACACTCGTCACATCCCAGTGTGTATTGTTGCTATAGAGATCCCTTTTTATCTGCGGAGCTCTTTTTTTATTTTTCGTCTCTTTACTCTGTAGCCTCTCATCGAGTGCTACACAAAGCTCAAAGAGGTTGGCGGAACAGTGAGCCTGAGACTCACAGACACGTGGTTGAGACATTATCAGGTAAGAACCAAGGCAGCAGCAGCATCACCACCCACTTCTACAGGCCTTTTCGCCTCTGGCGGAGTATAATATTTCCACACATTTGGTGTCCCCTGACTAATATTTTCAAATCATATCCTTAGGTGTTGCCTAAGAGTAGACATGTCAGATTTTATTGAATCAGTGTGTATATATGGGGAATTGTTGATATTTTGACCCGCAGTTAGGAGTTTGACCTTGTATTTTTAGGCTTTGCAGTCATAAATCCAAAGGCACCAAAATAATCGAGGACAAAAGGATTTTATTTAGTAGATCTTTTGGCATTTCTGCTACTACTCTTAAAAAGGATTTGGTGATTTTGTTGTGAAAGAAGAAAGTTAAGTCTTGTGCTGATTCACTTTACTGTTGCAAAAGTTTAGTTTTTTACATATTTCACTGCTGAATTTGCGTATTTGCATACTCAAAGAATAAATCACCTCGGGACCAAGTGCTGTTCTCCCGAGTCATCCAGTGGGATTAATGTCTCCTGACTAATGTTTCTGCACCCTAAACCAAGGTCATGCCTAACAGAACACATCCCCTGCTGCTGATGAGCGGGGGTGGCGGCTACCTCCTGTCGGGAACGACCGTCGCAGTGGACCACTCCAAACCTGCGGGCTCCCTGCGGGCTGAAGAACCAGCACCGAAGAGACTGAAACTGACAAACACCGAAGGATAAAATGAGCACTGAAGGGTCTTGACCTCGCAGGGCGCGTTACCAGCGGCTTGGGGATTTTCCTCCAGCGTCATCTGCTCTTTTTGCTGAACTGATTTGACACATTTGAAGACCCAGGGCCTGGTTTGCATCCATGAGAGCACTTTCCCCCCCCATCTAGTCTATTCAGATCAGTGCACACTGGAAGCGTGAGGCTGTGGACTAAACCTGAAATGTACACTGTGTGATCCCAGTGTATGAATTACATAAGAAGCCTGCTAAGCCTATCTGTTGTGTTGGTAAGAGACCACTACTTTGTTTATGCCAAAAGATTGGGCGTGAAATTTTTTTTTTTACCCGAATCCTTTGTTGTCCTTAGAAATCCAGTTAATGCAGCACCATTGTGGTGTAAGTACACAAAACTGAAGTGTTGTTCTGTAATACCATTGTGAATTTTAATAAATGATTTGCGACACATTTTTTGATTCCAGGATAGTTTCTTTTATTAATCACACAGCAAGCATTTATAGTACATTTATTATCATTCATTTTAATGTTTTTCTCACTACATATATGTGATTATCAAAATCATTCCCGTGCAATTTTAAAAACACCAAAATGTCACAAATATAAACAGGATACAAACAGGAAACACTTCAGGGGTGTCTATAATTTTTTTTTTTTTTTTACTGAACATCAAATCAGCAGACAGACTGAGACAGCAACATTTATCCACTACTGGTGAAATGACACGGCATTTATCCTGGATTAGGTGCCGTTATCATGCAACTTGGCTGCAATTTTCTGCAACTCAATGTCCATCGCTGCGAGGGTTTCCAGCTCTTTCTCCTTTAAAAACATGAAATATTTAAACATGAGTGATGCCAACATTTGTGTGAACGTGCTGACGTTGCTTTAAACATGCTGCTTTTCTTCACAGTGCCTATTTGCTCTCTAATATATGAGCCGTGAAACTGAGGTTCTCGGTTGGTAATAACTGCAGGAGCCATAAAAGGTAATGTTGAAAATGTGAAGAGCAGAGAGGATACGTGTTGAAAACAAGATGGTTTAGGCAGAACATGAACATCATCTTCTGAAGGAGAGATGTGGTAGAGCGGCTGGCCATGAATACGCTGTTCTGTTTTGTCTTCTAGTATTTGGGGCATGACTGTGAGGGACAGCTCGTGATGTGTATTTGCATGGATACATATTCACCACAGCTCTGGTTCTGAGGGCTAAATCCTCACCACTCAGGGCAGACTAGATTTCCATAACGAACATTGGTGCTTTTATGGTTCTTTCAGTCAGTCAGCTGAATATATATATATATATCCATATATATATATATATATATATATATATATATATATATATATGGATATTTGAGCTTTAAATGTAAAAGCCCTCAGAATAAACATGGCAGCAGGTCTCCTCCTTTCTGCAAGTGAACCAACGCAGCATTTACCTTTTATGCATTATGTGCTCTCTGTTGTGTGCTCTTTGGCCCCTCTTGAATGGAATGGCTTGTCATCTGATTTATCTTATAGCCTAGCAGCTTGGCTAGCTCATCCTTCTAAATAAATTGCATGTGCATTTCATTTGTCACAAGTTACCCCAAAATCACAGTTCCTCCTCAGCTTCGGCAAATATGTGACTGCTAAGACCTACCTTGTTGGGGGTTGCATTGTCTTGCTCCCTTTTGAACCAGGCTGGGTGGTAGTAGCCTCTGTAAATCCACGGATTACGCTTCTCAGACAGATACCTGGAATAGCACATTCCACAAATTAAGATGCAGATTTTTAGAAGCTTTGTTTATTTATTTTCTTTAACCAGAATGTGGGACCCCTGTTGATTGTAACATTAAGCCACATAGGCTACAAACAAAATGAGGATTAAAAATACCTTAGAGCTTCGTTTCTTCCCTGCACTTGCTCCTCATACTCCTCTGAATCCCCTCCCTGCTCTGCATCTTCCTCCAATGAGCCTCCACCGTGACTGTGATATTTGTTGCCGTGATGGTACTCGTCTTTTCCGTTCCTCTTGTCCAAGCTCCACGACTCTTGGCTGCGTTCGTTGTCTGGTTCTTCGTTGGTGACTTCTTCATCACGTCTGTGTCTCCGCTGATGGTACCTGCCGGGCCTCCAGTTTCTCTTGTCATAGCCAGTGTCAAAGTCCCAGTATTCTTGGCTGCGTTCATAGTCAGAATCATCTGAAAACTCTTCATCACGTTTGTGTCTCCTCTGGTGGTACCTGCCAGGCCTCCATCCTCTCTTGTCTCTACCATTATCAAAGTCCCATGACTCTTGGCTGCGTTCCTCATTATTCTCTTCTCTGGGTTCCTCTGGAAGTTCTTCATCACGTTTGTGCCTTGTCTGGTGGTACCTGCCAGGTCTCCATTTCCTCTTGTCTCTACCATTATCAAAGTCCCAATATTCCTGGCTGCGTTCATCGTCAGATTCATCACGCCTGTGTCTGGTCTGGTGGTATCTGCCAGGCCTCCACTTCCTCTTCTCTCTCTCACCTTCCTCCTCTTCTTCAGATCTCTTTTCATCCAAATCCCAGCTCTCCTGACTGCGCTCGTTGTCTTCCTCTTCCTCTCCTCGTTTGTTCTTGCGTGAGGAGTACTTGGGTCTCCAGCTCGTGCTTCGTTTCTGCCGGGGTTCTTCCTCTCCATTTTCATGACCCTTGTCATCACCCAGACTCCAGGATTCTTGGCTGCGCTCGTCATCAGACTCTTCATCACGTTTGTGTCTCCTCTGGTGGTACCTGCCAGGCCTCCATCCTCTCTTGTCTCTACCATTATCAAAGTCCCATGACTCTTGGCTGCGTTCCTCATTATTCTCTTCTCTGGGTTCCTCTGGAAGTTCTTCATCACGCCTGTGTCTGGTCTGGTGGTATCTGCCAGGCCTCCATTTCCTCTTCTCTCTCTCACCTTCCTCCTCTTCTTCAGATCTCTTTTCATCCAAATCCCAGCTCTCCTGACTGCGCTCGTTGTCTTCCTCTTCCTCTCCTCGTTTGTTCTTGCGTGAGGAGTACTTGGGTCTCCAGCTTGTGCTTCGTTTCTGCCGGGGTTCTTCCTCTCCATTTTCATGACCCTTGTCATCACCCAGACTCCAGGATTCTTGGCTGCGCTCATCTTCTGGGGTCTCTCTTTTTCCCTCCACAGACTTCAGCAGAGCTTCAATGTCTTTCACATCTGCTCCATTAGCCTCGGGCGTCTCAGGCTGACCATTTACCACCTCTCCATGTGTCACCGTCCTCGCACTCTTCTTGTCCAATGGGGCATGTTTAACCCCTGAGACAGCAAAGATAAAAAGATAAGACTCAAAGTTGCTCCTGGACAACGTGACAATTGATTCCTTAACAGCCTCCAGGCCCCTCCTCATATTGCATTCAATTATTTGGTCAATAACTTGCTTGATATTTAGGGGTTACCAAAGGCTATATGGAAGATTGGATGGCACTGGAAAACTCAGAGGAATTGTGGGAAAGCATCAGATCACAGCCAACAGTTTCCGTCACATTTGTGCAATAAACAAGTGGCAGTCTCTGCAAGTGCAGGTAGCCAGAACGACTATGTTCTCCTGCGTAAGACAATCACACCTTGCAGGAGTGATGCACACATTTAACTCATTAGTTCTTGCTTTTCTTCTTCTTTTTAGAGTTTAATTTGAGGGAGGAATAACTGTTAAAACTAGGTTCAGACTTCTTGTTTGGGGATTTATCATTTCACTTGTAGAGGGTGACAACATTTGTCACAGAGCAAGTAACAGCATATTCAATGCTGCTTTTTTAACTTAAACATCTCTGCAAATTGGGGAGAAATCGACTCCAAACCTGCTAGGAGGATGTCTTTGCATTCTGGATCAAGCTGAGAATCTGGTTTAGAGAGAGCTTTGGACAGGACGTCCACCAAACATCTGGTTACCTGCAGCAAAAAAAAGTCAAGCATTTACAAAATTCACCCACATCAAGGTGAAATTGTGAGATAAAAACATACCACATCTTCTCTCTGCCCTTCTTTTCCAATTGGAAGCGCTAGATTTTCTGCAATAGAGAGAAAAGTGTTGAATGGGATGGAGCACGACCGCAGGTGGCGACCGCGTCGTTGTCCAAGGTGCTGGAAATCCTCAACTTATAAGACACAAATACACGCAGCGCTCTTTTACGCACCTGTCAGCAGAGCCGCGACGACCACGACGACGAGGAAACGTCTCATCTCAGCGAGGTGGAAGTCTGATCCGGCGGAAAATGCGCGTGGATGCTGCTGCGCCACTCTCGTCCTCTCCGAACAGTCGGGAGAGAGCTGCGCTGCGCTCTGACGGCTGGAGCTGAGGCGCCCCTCAAATAAGGAGAGGAGAGGGCAGGGAGAGCGTGGGAGGAGGGCTCTGGGCTCTATTAATGTCACGACTCGTTAGACCTGCAGAGGAAAGTGATGTGAGGAAGATCTGATGGATGCTCTGAGTCGACATTTGGCTAACAAATTAGTAATTGATCACGTAAACAGATCAAGAAGATTGCAGAAGAGGAGCTCCATGACGGGTTTAATGCCATGAGGTGCTCGAGGATAAGCAGGTGCAGAGGTGGCAGACACAACATCGCGAATGTTCATGCAACTCCTGTAACATGAGGTCTGCTTGTGACTATTTTAGGATCAAATTTACACCCAATCACAGAATTTGGAAGGAATTTGCTGAGATTTGCTGAGATTACTGGCATTACCAAGATATCTGTCATGACATTTTCTGCAAAGCCATTTGCTGGCAAATGTTGCGTAATATCGCCCAAGTTTGAAGTGCAGAGTTGCTCTGTTTTGCTTTTATCCTGGAATGATGTGAAACGGGCTCTAAATCAGAGTTTAGTTCAACTGGTTCTTCAATAATTCATTCAAGACAGACCTTCCTAAGGGCTGGTTAATAGAGACCCTGATCAACAGCTGTTAGTTAATCACATCTTGATGTCAGTATCGACTGTTTCCAAAAACCAGTATGAGCATTGTGTGAGAACGGCTGCCACCTTATTCCCCGCCATGGGAGTGGGACGAGCCGACGTGCTGCTTAGAGTTGGTGGACTCGGCTCAACACGACTCAGAACATTCATGCTGACAACTGCTGGCTTCTGTCTTTGTACTTTTCATCTGTTGTTCACCTGTTAAACATGGCTGCCTTAATACAATTTAAATCTAAATAATGTGAAAGCAGGGAGAGAAGCAGCATGATAATTGCAGCTTCCCTTGCCATATACTGTATATTCCAATGCTGTGTGTGTAAGACATGCTCTGGCCTTTACGTATGACAAAGTGCATTCACATCCAATCATGTCTCGCAAACCGTAAGTCCAGAAAGTGAAATGGCTTTGAGCCCAAATCATTCCCTTTACATTTTCTCTCTAGTTTGTGAATCCTATGCCTGCGTGTGTCTGCATCAATCTCTCCAACACTGAATCTAAGTTAGTAAATGGACGGATAACTGTCAGGACAGGTGCTGGATTGTACTCCCAAGATATACGTATGTACTGATCCATAACTGACGTGGGTCTTTTACATCAATAACAGGTTGTCAGTTTGGTGTGTTTTGTGTACAGTGAGAAGGATAACGGTGCTCTGCAGCCTTTGCTGGAGGGGAAGTCTGTGGCTAAAGCTTATTGTGTGTGTGTGTGTGTGTGTGTGTGTGTGTGTGTGTGTGTGTGTGTGTGTGTGTGTGTGTGTGAGTGCGCGGGCTGAGTCCATATGTTTTCTTCATCTTACTGTCATCGCTCTCTGCCCGCCTAATATTTAATAAAGCCCCAAAGACAGGGGAGATTACAGGGCGTGCAGCCAGGCTCTGAGAACACGACTCAGATCAGTTCTCCTCTAACACCAACACAGCTACTTCCATCACGACCAGTTAGACGTGAGAGTTGAGAGGGTGGCGATGAGCATAATGCAGCGCTCTTCATTAAAGCCACGGCTTGAGTTTGCTCAGCGGTCTGCCAAGCTTTGGGTTTGCCGAGAAATAAATAATTTATGGTGAATAACAGACCCTAATGTGTAATTATAATACAGAATTCATTCCCCTAAAGTGGAACTTTTGGATTTGTTGTCCAAAATGCTGCTTTTGCAATCTGCTCTTCATAGTAGTTTGCAACAATTCCAGCATTTGAATCAATTTCTGAAATTTGACTTATGTTAGTACATCCAGTCTGTGCACATTTAGCCCAGACAACACCAGTGAAAATGGTTGCTTCAGTCAGATTAGTCACGACCTGCTGTGCATGAGTGCAAAGTAAAAATAAAATTGGTGATCCAGCTCTGCATCCAGAGTTACTGTTACTGCGGCGTCAAAGAAAGTGTGTTTCCTAATAATCCATCATTAACGAACCATTCTTGTTTATGTATTCATCAATCTTTGCTTTGGTGATAAAAGGCTCCCACTCCTCATCCATCAAACTAGAATGATATTAGCATTAGTCCTGTGCCCAGTACTGCTTTCATGCAACATCAATGGGCACTGAAAACAATTCATCATCTGAATCATCTTCATTACCAAAGAAGCCGGCCATATGTGAAATACTTCACATCACATTAGAACAGGACGAATCCCATAAATAAATATACTGCCCAGACCCTGAAGTACACCATGAATAAGAAAAAGTCCACTTGAATCTCTCACAAGTCAGTGCTTGTACAGTCAGTACACTTGAATTCTTCTTGAATCAGCCATGAGTAATTTCTTTGATTTATGTTGTGTGTTTTAATAGAAATGGCAGTAACAGGAAGTTTAAAGTAATGCTAATGGGGTCTCTGGGGAGGAAAGGACAATGGGATTTGTGGTGAGAACAATAATGGCCACCAGTGTGGCTTTAATAGCTGCTAAAAGACGTGTAATAAATGCTGCGACATCAATATGTCTTCCTCTAATGGCCAAAAGTCCAGATAATTGTTTACATATTGTCATTACTTTAAAAAAAAATTAACTACATTTACCATTAAATATTCTGTAATAGTTCCAAGCATGTGTATTTTGGGTTGTAGGGGTGACTTTGTTGTTTGGGGACTCATCGGTGAGATAATAAATATTTTATTCATGTTTAGTCATGCTTGCTGGTGTCTTTCCATAATTTCTGACTCGCTCAGCTCCAACAGTTTAACACCTTTTAGCTACAAATCCGTTAAATCCAACAATAATTTGCATTTTTATCTCAATGTTTTGAGACACAAATGTTCAATTGGTGACTGGTGTTTTTCTTCACTAATATTTCATCACATTATCAGAAACAATGGCCTCCACGCCTCCGTGCTGCATGGAAATTTAATGCAGCATCACTGCGCGTGCATTTCATCCAAGTATTGATTTGGACATGTAGATGCTAACTAGCTCTATACCACAAATCTGCCAAAACAGAAATAGACATTATAAAGAAGGAGAGATCGATTCAAACATCATGGGGGGCATCTAATGGTTTGCCGCTCACTGCTGCTGACAAATGAGCTCTAAGGTGTTCATTATTTTCTATTGACCTGTGTTGCATGATATGTGAGCTCAGCATTGTTTTTGCATGCTGATGAGGAAAATCATTTAGGATCAAATAGTTGCACTGTTTATTACTGAGCCCTTTGTTTCTTATTTGCTGTAGTATTGTGACTAAAAATGACACTGATATGTTAGAGGGAAAACCTGACTTGACATGATCTCTAATGTGTGTCTATTTTTTACTTTCTACAGACCAACCTACTCCTGCTTGGCATGTTATTCTTAACATAACTAATAAATACATGTAGCTTCCTCCATCCTCATCTTACTTTGCTGACAATTATGGTTGCCACAGTCCTTTCAAGTGATATTAAATGCTATCTTTAAAACATTAACAAGCATACACATGTGCTTCATAATTCAGACTCTAATAAGGAAGGAATGGTTTTGAGGAATGGTTTTCAATTCTTACAGTCTGTGTTGTCCACAAGCTCTTAAGCACATTATGCTCTGGATAGACTGATGTATCAGCCATAGTCAGGAAAATATATCATAATGATAGAAAGTATCATTAAAAATGTGCACCATTTTGAAGGAAAGGTGCGGTTTATAGGTTATGATATCAAAGATAGTGACGGAACTGGAAGAGCCTTCAGCACCTTTTCCAGATGACACTGATGTTAATCAGTGTTTACAAGGGTGATAACATAGTCAGGGTTGAGAAAGCAGCGGGGGAAATTGGATTATTGTACTCAAATATGACTTGGGGGTAAAAGGGTTAAAGGTTGACTAAGATGGAGCCTCGAGGGTGACTGCACTGACATTCAGCGAGCTGCTTGGTTGTAATAGTGACCTTTCTAAACAGCAGCACAATGTTCTATTTGATCATTCTCACAGTAAAGCATTTCTGCAGCTGCTGTGGACATCTGTCACGCTCTTTCTCTTGATTTAATGAGACTTATTAGTTCTTGTCCAAAGTGTTTTATTGTGTGAGTGCAAATAATTTATACTTCAAGAGACATTTGAACAAAAATCTAAATTCAAACAAAGTAGCAACACTGTTTTGAGCCACTTCTCCTGTTACAGTGGGAGATTTAAAAAAAAAATCAATAATAATTTACATTATTGATCAATTAAACTCTCTCACTGGGAGATGCTAACCTGGTATGTGTTCCCAGTAAGAGTTTTTTTTGTTTAAATAAGGCTTAAATAAATTCTGCCAGTAGAACAGTAATGGGTACTGTAATGTCTGTTAACTGCTCTGCTTGACAAGTCCCGATTGGAAACTGTTCCATTTCCCTCAGACCGTGCACAGCTTTTCTGCATGTGGTTAATAATTGCTGCAGCTTTGTGTCGAAAAAACTACACACGCACCTAAAAGACAGGTCGTGCTAATGAAATTATGCTTGGCCTGAACTAAAAATATGTGCTGGTTATGAATTCCACAGGAATAAGGTGATGTCATTTTGAACCAGTTTTAAAGCAGCTGCTGGCATCAAGGGTCCCTCTCCCGCCTGCTTTGGTCTTGAACATGTAAACTTCTAAAAGCAGAGCTGAAGCTAATAAATCAATAGAAGGAGACCTTGTTATTGCCTTCTTTTTGTGCTTTGGGGGACTAAAGTTAGAATGTGGGGGTGGGAAATTAATGGCCACCTAATAGTCAGCAATGACAAGTTTGTATTGTGGCCATCCAGAGGGACCTAAACACGTCTATTCAGGAAGTAGTATGCAAAACCACAAATCCAGGTGTCAGATCAGTTTGGGTTCAAAATCAAATCAAATCAATCTTTATTTATATAGCGTCTTATACAATCAAAATTGTTTCAAGGCGCTTTCCAGAATCCCAGGGCCTAACCCCAGACAAGCAACAGTGGCAAGGAAAAACTCCCCTTTAACAGGAAGAAACCTTGAGTAGGACCAGGCTGATGTAGGGGGACCCTCCTGCTGATGGCCGGCTGGGTAAAGAGAGAGGAGAAGGGGGAGGACAGGTAGAGGATAGGATAGGTAGGAGAGGAGAGGAGAGGAGAGGGGAGGGGTAGAGGAGAGGAGAAGTAGAGTGAAGGGGAGGTAGAGGAGAGGAGAAGGAGAAGGAGGAGGAGGGGAAAGAGGAGAGGAAGGGAGAGGAGAGGGAGAGGAAAAGGAGAAGGAGAAGGAGGGGGAGAGGAGAGGAGAGGAGAGGAGAGGAGAGGGAGAGGAGAGGCACAGAGCACAGAAACACACACAAAAAATATGATATACAATCACTTCAGCGGGGCCGGAGGTCATTATGCAGCTCCGAGGGCGGCGATACCTGTAAATAAATAGAGGGGGGGAGAAGCAGAAAAACTACACAAGAACTAGTCTGCTTGATGAGGAGAGGAGAGGAAAGGAGAGGAGAGGAGAGGAAACCATGACCCAGTGGAGTGACAGAGGCCTGTCAGGTGATCATGTTTCCGGACCCCGGCAGCCTTGGCCTATAACAGCATAACTAAGATGTGACCTAACGATAAGACGACCCCCTAAGTATGATAATTTGTCTGTCTATGATAGTAACTGGAACTACTGAATTAGTAACAATAAGCTTTTTCAAAGAGGTAGGTTTTGAGTCTGATCTTAAAAGTAGCGATGGAGTCAGCCTCCCGTACCTGGACAGGGAGCTGGTTCCATAGCAGGGGGGCCTGGTAGCTAAATGCTCGGCCCCCCATTCTACTCCTAAAACTCTGGGAACCACAAGTAGACCAGCATTCTGAGAGCGGAGCGGTCTATTGGGCTGATAAGGTATCACTAGCTCCTCCAGGTAGGATGGAGCGAGGCCTCTGAGGACCTTGTAGGTCAAAAGAAGGGTTTTAAAAATTATTCTAAATTTAACGGGCAGCCAATGAAGCGATGCCAGTACAGGAGTTATGTGATCTCTTTTGTCAATACCTGTCAGAACTCTGGCTGCAGCATTTTGGATCAACTGGAGGCTTCTTAAAGTGTTGTTTGGACACCCTGATAATAAAGAGTTACAGTAGTCCAGCCTGGAAGTAACAAATGCATGGACTAACTTTTCAGCATCATGCTGCGTCAGCAGCTTCCTGATCTTTGTGATGTTCCTCAAGTGAAAAAAGGCACTTCTAGAGACTAATTTAATGTGTGAGTTGAAGGAGAGATTTTGATCAAAAGTTACTCCTAGATTGCTCACAGAGAGACTAGATGTTAATGAGATACAGTTGAACAGAACCTTTTCACAGCGCCAGATCTGAGAGTGTGAATTCAACTTGTATGTAGAAATAAGATCCTCAATGGTAATCAGAAACTGCAAAATGAGTCAATAATGGGGAAAGCAGCCCACAGTCTGGTCGTGAAACTCCACCGGCCAACCTAATGGACTATTGTCATTCCCTCCATTGATGCACCTCCGTCAAACTGCCCTCCATCGACCGGAGTCAGTAGAAAACGCTGCTGCGAGTCTTTAAACTGCTGAAGGTCTCATCACAGGACCCACCATAGGCTCATTCATGCGTCCCTCCATTAAATCTAGATTCGATCGATTACAGTACAAACTTTCCCCTCACCCTCACTTCAGGAATTCCCACTTGTTATCTCACCCCCAGACCTCTCTTGTATATTTATATGCGGGGGGGAGATCTGCAACCTGTTAAAAGCTATTGCTAAATATTCTCAGATGACTATTTGTCAGTGATGTAACTTCCTTAACTCGTCATTTCAAGCAAAAATAACAGAGAACGCCAGCGTGGTTACAGAGCGGAGCGACAACATACCAGTAGTTTAAAGAAAGTATACACGGCCTTAAAATAATAATTCTGCACGGTACAAGAGGCGCACACGGTAACGATTGTTGTACGTTTATTTGTTTTTGTATGTTTTTAATGTGTGTGTGCCCTTAAATAGACAGTTTGGTATGTTTTTCTATGTTACTGTGCTCGTTAGTCGGGACCTGTCTAAATGCTGGAAAATTATTAAGAAACTTTTAATAATCAGATATTTACTTTTTCAAATGCTGTTTATGTTTTTTATTTTCTAGTTTTCACGGTTTCTGCGAAGGATGGAGAGTTGGGAGTAAAACATTTAAAAAAGACGCCAGTATGGTGGAGAGTCTAAAGTGAAAGTGAGAGCAGCGGGTGTCCGACAAGAGAGAGAGAAGGCTGCGCGATCCCGGAGCAGCTTGTGACCAGAGAAGAGGCGTGTCGATTCTGAGGACGCGGGAGAGCCGCTCCGAACGTCGGGTGGAGAGTATCGGGCGGCTCAGCAGACGGCGCCAGGTTTGACTGTAGCGCCTCTGTTTCTTCATGAAGTTTGTACAACTTCAAAGGAAGCCGTTCAAGAAAGGTACTTTGCAAGAAAGGTCTTGTTTAACAAAAGAAGGGTGTTTTTTCTAAAACGGTGCCTTTTCAAAAATGTATAATGGCAGTTCTTGCGAAAAATCACAAGGTGTTAAATTAAGTGAGCAAATAGAGTCCCTTCAAGAAGAATTGACTAGTTTAAATGAACAATTAAAATCACAAACTGATAGCACTGAAATAGAGAGATTAGAGACACTTATAGGTGATATTCATGCTAAAATAGAAATACTGAAAGTAACAGTGGTTGAGCCTGTTTCCACCTCCTGCCAGACAGTTGAAATCAGGAAATCCACAAGAGAGAGACACTTAACCCCTAAAATGCTGGAGCTGAAGCAACAAGAAGCTTCTGAAAGGGAGAGTAAGTTCACCACACTGTATGAAAAATGGGAAGAGCAGGTTTAAACTGAAAGTTGAGTGCTCCGATGAAGACTTGGGTGACATGATGGATGCTGTTGAGGGGATGGAGACACAAGTGAAAAGCTTCTTGGCTCCTTTCCTTCTGCTGGGAAATAAAATACTGCAGGAAATGTGTCAAAAGGGCATTGGATGGGACGAACAACTACCCACAGAGTTAAAGCCTCAATGGAAACATAGGGAAGGTCCAGAGAATTGAGTTGCACCATTTTTCAGATGCAAGCAGCCAAGGGTATGGTCAGTGCTCATATATCCGAGTGGTGACAGAAAACATAGTTAAGTTGCACCCACCAAGGTTGTAACCATACCTAGACTGGAGTTAACAGCTGCAGTGGTCGCAGCAGTCAGCAGTATGTTAAAGGAGGAGCTGGAGCTCAAAATCAACCAAGAATACTTCTGGACAGATTCGCAGGTGGTTTTAGGCTACATTAACAATGATGCCCGAAGATTTCATGTCTTCATGGCAAATTGAGTACAAAGAATCAGGGAAACAACAGATCCAACACAGTGGCACTATGGTGAGACTGACCAAAACCCATCGGATCACGCCTCCAGAGGCCTCAGGGTATCAGAGTTGATTAGTTAATCTTGGCTTACTGGGACAAAATTCCTGTGGGAAAGAGAGATTTTGACACCAAAACCTACCCCACAGCTTATGGTGGGAGATCCAGAAGTCAAAACAACACAAGCACTACAAACGAATGTAGTCGAAGAGGACAAGATTTTTGGCAGATTTGAGCATTTCTCAAGATGGCGTACAGCCTTGAATGTTGTTGCTCGGATCCAGCAAAAAGAGAACAAACTGCAGGGCCCATAACTGTCGAAGACAAAAGAAAGGCCAGTCTCGTGCTGGCGAACCTAGCACAAAAGGATGCCTTCAAAGAGGAAATGAAAATACTGAGTAATAGCACACTGTGTGAAAGTGTGACATGAAAGGGTAATTATTTTCTATTCTGCAGATTTGCAGTTTAGAATGTGTGATCAGTAAATCCAGCTGCGCAGGACAAGGTATCCTTGCGCCTGCAGAACTATGTTTCCAGCTGTGATCAATATCCATCCTCAACACAGAATACAAACTGTTGCTCTTGCACATTAGAACATGTGTCAGAATCATATTTTTTCCCAATTATTTGTGTCTGTATTGAGCAAATATTTCCCAGTGTCTTTACTGTGTATTAACAACTGTACTTGCATCTAATTTGCTCTATTTGCCCCTGCAGATGTCTGAAGAAGGCAGAGAACCGGAAGGTCAGGAGCAAAAGTCACATGACATCAGCTCTGCATCAGAGGACAGAAACCAACTCACCTACCTTGTGACTGATGCTCCTCCCTGGTACCTCTGTATCTTTTTGGCCATTCAGGTAGGTGTTGCAAAGCACCCTTACCATTTTTGGATGCATCCTGCTGCACCTCACGTTTAATGAGTGAACTTCCTCTCTGATGCAGCATTGTCTGACAGCATTTGGGGCAACGATCTCTATTCCTCTCATCCTTTCTGAGGGACTGTGCCTCCAGCATGACAGCCTGACCCAGAGTCACCTCATTAACAGCATTTTCTTCGTCTCAGGCTTGTGTACCCTGCTGCAGGTGACCTTTGGTGTCCGGTAAGAAGGACTATCCCACAACTCACCACTCTGGAACAGTTGATGTGGCAACTTAGACAACCTATATGTGGTTATAACACCCTTGTGTAGTTGGTGCCTTTGGCTGCATTTCAAAATCAGCCAAACAATGTTCCCAACTTTGGTTATATTAAAAACAAACCTATTGTTAATTATTGTGAGGAAATTATGTGTCTCTTGATCATGTTTATACCACATTTTAGGCTTCCTATCCTACAGGGGGGTACATTTTCTTTGCTGACCCCCACCATGGCAATGTTGTCCATGCCACAGTGGGAGTGTCCTGCTTGGACCCGCAATGCCAGTTTGGTGGACACGTCTTTGCTGGTCTTCAAAGAAGAGTGGCAGATCCGTCTGAGAAATGTAACTAAGCACTGATCATTCAGTAGAGCTAAGCTATCGCATCCCAGCATCCTCATGGTTAAATATGGATGTCTTCACATCAACTGTTAATCTTGGTCACCTTCTTGTCCACAGCTGCAGGGCTCCATCATGGTGGCCTCGCTTCTCCAGATCGTGGTCGGCTTCTCGGGCGTCATTGGCTTTCTTATGCGCTTCATAGGTCCTTTGACCATTGCCCCCACAATCACCCTCATTGGCCTGTCACTGTTTGAATCATCCGCAGCCAAAGCTGGAACCCACTGGGGCATCTCTGCCATGTATGTAGTCATTCAACACCATGGTTCGTCTTCACAGGGTAGGAGCCAGCACGATGGGATATTTTTAGAAGCACACAGTTTTAGAGGTCATGAATAGAATATTCGCAACATATTGCTCATTTGAGACAGTAACATTGAAGCCTTTTGGAGAAACACGTTAACTAACCCCCTTTTGCATCTATTTTAAGCGTGGAATTGTTTCTATTGCTAACCTTGTTTCATTTTTTTTATCCACAGGACCACATTGTTGATCATCCTGTTCTCCCAGTACCTCCGTCTCATACCAGTCCCTGTTCCAGCATATAATAAAATCAAGAAACTTCACACTTCAAAGTTCTACATCTTCCAGCGATTCTCTGTACGTTTTAAACAATAAGTCTAAAGTTGCACCATTTGCCACAACAGCTGGAGCTAAGCTGCTGACATTCTACCAAATATCTGTCTGCTTTTGTTCCATAAACTGGGAAGTTTTAAGCAAAACTGAACACATTTGGCAAAATGCGTCTGTATTTTAAAACATGTGCTGAAATGATGTACAGTAGAACTCAATTAATACTAATTATTATTGGTAGATTCTGCTGGGCATTGTGGTCTCCTGGCTATTCTGCTACATCCTCACCGTCTCTGATGTTCTTCCATCTAATCCAGCCCATTATGGCCACCTGGCGCGCACTGATGTGAAGGGAAATGTGATCAGTGATGCTTCCTGGTTCACATTTCCATATCCTGGTAAATGAAAAAGTACATTCCATTGAAGTGTTTGGCTTTTTTCAAATTTGCCAACTATCTAATCAATCTGAAAAGGGAAAATATGAGATATTCAATCCCAGTATTTCTGAAGGATAAATCTGAGTTGTTTTTCCAGGCCAGTGGGGCGTCCCTGCTGTGAGTCTGGCAGGTGTGTTTGGCCTCATGTCTGGAATATTCTGCACCATGGCCGAGTCCGTGGGTGATTATTACGCATGTGCCAAGTTATCAGGAGCCCCACCTCCCCCAAGGCACGCCATCAACCGTGGCATTGGGGTCCAAGGGCTCGGCTCTTTACTGGCGGGGGCCTTCGGCACCGGCAACGGCACCACCTCATTCAGCGAGAATGTGGCTGTCCTGGGCATCACCAAGGTGAGGAAATCAACATTACTGCTGCCTGCTTATAGAGCTTATCTATCACTGATCAAACTCAAAGGAGGACTGTATATCTGGCACTCGCTAACTAGTAACAGGGAGAAACCTTGAGCAGGACCAAGCTCATATAGGCTCAAGCTCATATCTGGCTGATTGCTGGAGAAGAAGAAGGGGGCAGGGGGAAGCATAGAAAGAAGACACACATACTTGCCAAGACAGTAGTTGGACTGAAGATGCAGATCAATAACTCAATTAGTCAGTTCTACAACAAAACTAATTAAAACTAATGTTTTAATCTGACAGGTGAGCAGCAGGAGGGTGATTCTTCTAAGTGGAGTCTTCATGATATTAATTGGGATTTTTGGAAAAATCAGCGCTGTTATCACAACCATTCCTGACCCAGTGGTTGGAGGCATGTTTATGGTCATGTTTGGAGTCATAACTGCAACAGGAATTTCTAATCTGCAGGTGAACAAACAAAGCGCTTGAGCCATCTTGCTACCAAATAACTTCTCCGATAGTCAACTGATGTGTTTTCTTATCCAGTCCACAGACATGAATTCTTCCAGGACTATATTTATTTTTGGGTTTTCCATGTTTTCTGCACTTTCCATCCCAAACTGGATTGTAAAGAATCCTGGTTCCCTCCACACAGGTCCAATGATTTATTACTTTTTTGTTTTAATATGTACTTGGAATATTATTCTACCTTCCAGCATGAAATTGAGCCCTCATGGTGTTCCTCTTTCAGGAGTTAAAGAGGTCGACCACGTGTTACACATACTGCTGACCACCAACATGTTTGTAGGAGGATTTCTTGGCTTCATCCTAGATAACACAATTCCTGGTAGGTTGATACAAATGGCTGTCTGTGTGCTATAAGGTGTGGAATACGGGTGCCTTACATGTCTCCTTGTTGATTTTGTAGGGACCAAACGTGAACGTGGACTTCCAGACAGAGAACATGAAGATGTTTCTGATAAATTCTCGGCATCACTTGAGCTCTATGACCTCCCTTTTGGCATAACTTCATTCCTCTCCTCCCAGTCTTGGGTTCGTTACGTCCCCTTCTGTCCGTGGAGAGACAGAGACACGGATGGCAGGACTGAGGACAATAATGTGATGCTGAGACGGGGAAGTGAGCTATCATCTCATGGGGAAATTGTAGAGATGAGATGAATCTGTTTGAAAAGTTTAATGTGACATGTAGAAAATTAAATAATAAACATCATGATGTTGGTTTAGATTTAAGTTTTATAACTCAGTGGATCCCCCTTTTCCAAGGAATCTGTTTGAAAAGTTTAATGTGACATGTTTAGTATCTAAAGCCTGTGTATCTATTCTGTGCATGCCTTTACTTCTGTAAGGCCACAATGTGTTTAGCAGCTTGGTGCCATATTAGGATATGCTCCACATGTGTCCTGTGACTTCTGCCTATCTTTAAGATGGCAATGGAAGTCTTGTTCTTGCTAAGAGGAGCTGCGAAGAGGCGAGGCTGGAGCCTGTAGGCTCCTGGTTGTTCTCCATATGAGGATGTGTAGCATGAAGCCTACTACTACTCCCATTTTTGATACGAGCTGAACTCTATGCCATTGGGTTTGCTATACTGTGTATCATGAGGGCATCAGAGAAGAATGTGTTTACTTGACAGTATGAGAAGGAGCTATTGATGTAAACACTTCGGAATTCTTCACCAACGGGACCGCGAAACCTCCCTCGGGCAAGCTGCAGCGTCCAATTGATACCATAATGTTCTCTTCAATAAACATCGATGATAACCAAGTCGTTGTCTGCGAAGATTCCTTCCTCGTCAGCACCTCTCGACTACCATCAGAAGAAATTTACAACACATGTAAAAAAAAATTAAATCATAAACATAATGATACTGGTTTAGATTTAAGTTTTATAACTCAGTGGATCCCCCTTTTCCAAGAATTCTGTGAAATTTGTCAAAGTTTTACAAAAATGGGATCTGGCCCTAAGTTTCAAAATGACTGATGTCATAAATAACATTTAATTTTTTTTTAGATCTCACAACTGGAAGAGCCTCATGAAATGATAATACATCTGACCTGTTCCACTTCATGATGCCTGAGTAAGTTTATTACCAAAAGGAACCTGCAATTTTATTGTTGAAATTAGGATTGTCTTAACTTTGAGACATCCATCCATTTTTGGACATTATTAATATCTTATTTCAGTCAAATTCAAATCTTCCTCCATCTATAACAGGAAACCTTTTGATATATATATATATATATTTAATAAAACACCAGCGGGCCAGCTCTAATAGTCAATTGGTATGGCTTCGCGGGCCAAATATTAT
Source organism: Takifugu rubripes (assembly GCF_901000725.2). Lineage (NCBI taxonomy): Eukaryota > Metazoa > Chordata > Actinopteri > Tetraodontiformes > Tetraodontidae > Takifugu > Takifugu rubripes. The sequence continues at coordinate 5,947,277 of NC_042300.1, read as the reverse complement.
TACATTGCGGGCCAAATTTGGCCCACGGGCCAGAGTTTGACACCTTTGATGTAGAGCATCCAGATGTCTGTGTTCATCATTTCTCACATCTGTGAAAATTAACACCAAGCAAGATTAAACTGTTCTTAAGAATGAAGCAAAACCTACTAATCTGTAAGACCTCTCTTGTGGTCTGTTTCTGTTTCTTCCAACAGTCTGTTTGAAATGACAGAATCCTTTTTTTGTTAAAGGAAATTAGATTCCACCTGTGGATAAGTGTGTTTTTGAAGCATCTGTGTCTCCACTCTGCAAGTGCTGTGAAGCCTTGAAGCACCAACCCTGGAGCATCTCTTGCTTTCCCACCTGCAGAGATAACCCAACTTTCATCTTTCTCTTCTCTCACGTCGCTTTGTTGTTGAGGCTACTTTTTTGTCCTCATTGTATACATTCATGAAACTTAAGAACTGCATTTTGATGTGCTGGAAAGGGTGTTTGGGGAGGCAGCTGGACCACTTTTTCAGCATTTGAATAGAACATGATGTTGATGAGTGATAATAAACCCCCTGGACAAGCACAGTGTGTTTCTGACTTTGTTCAAAACACTGGTGCACAAGAATTCTGTGTTACATTTGGCTATCTGTCATTTCAGTTAGTAAGCTCCATGTTTGCTTTAACAAACACAGGGATAAAAGAAACTCTATAGTTGATAGATTTGCATCATTTATTACCTTTGTGTGTGGCTGCAGATGTAAAGTAATGAGACTAGGAGACAGGGATCAGTAAACAATGATGATGTTTGCACTGTTTCCCACGTATGTATGTATGTATGGATGTATGGATGGATGGATGGATGGATGGATGTTGTATATACACGCACTCACGCATGCACGCACACACACACTTTTGTGGATAAGTTTGGAAGTTCAAGTTATCATGCAAAGATGCAACAGTCCTTTAGAAAAAGACTCTTTTCAATGAAAGATTCTTTTAGCTCTTTTTTTTAACTCATTAATAATATGTGTCTCATCTTAGTACCCATATGGTGCTCAAATCCTGTCTTAGTCCAGCCGGCGGTTTCTGTCCCACCACACAGCGGCACTTAGGTGAAAGTGGATCCACCTGGTCTCACAGAAAACCCAGCTGGAATTCAGCTGATGCAGACGAGGTTCGGTCAACCCTGTCATCCAATTTAAACAGAGGGATGCATATCATGCATATGGATTAGCACAAAGAGCTCTTTCTCCTTTAAAAACATGAAACATTTAAACATGAGTGATGCCAACATTTGTGTGAACGTGCTGACGTTGCTTTAAACATGCTTCTTTTCTTTACAGTGCCTATTTGCTCTCCAATATATGAGCTGTGAAACTGAGGTTCTCGGTTGGTAATAACTGCAGGAGCCATAAAAGGTAATGTTGAAAATGTGAAGAGCAGAGAGGATACGTGTTGAAAACAAGATGGTTTAGGCAGAACATGAACAACATCCTCGCTCTTCTGAAGGAGAGATGTGGTAGAGCGGCTGGCCATGAATACGCTGTTCTGTTTTGTCTTCTAGTATTTGGGGCATGACTGTGAGGGACAGCTCGTGATGTGTATTTGCATGGATACATATTCACCACAGCTCTGGTTCTGAGGGCTAAATCCTCACCACTCAGGGCAGACTAGATTTCCATAACGAACATTGGTGCTTTTATGGTTCTTTCAGTCAGTCAGCTGAATATATCCATATATATATATATATATATGGATATTTGAGCTTTAAATGTAAAAGCCCTCAGAATAAACATGGCAGCAGGTCTCCTCCTTTCTCCAAGTGAACCAACGCAGCATTTACCTTTTGCGCATTATGTGCTCTCTGTTGTGTGCTCTTTGGCCCCTCTTGAATGGAATGGCTTGTCATCTGATTTATCTTGTAGCGTAGCAGCTTGGCTAGCTCATCCTAGCTCATTTCATTTGTCACAAGTTACCCCAGAATCACAGTTCCTCCTCAGCTTCGGCAAATATGTGACTGCTAAGACCTACCTTGTTGAGGGTTGTACTGTCTGGCTCCTTTTTGAACCAGGCTGGGTGGTAGTAGCCTCTGTAAATCCACAGATTACGCTTCTCAGACAGATACCTCGAATAGCACATTCCACAAAGTGAGATGCAGATTTTTAAAAGCTTTGTTTATTTATTTTCTTTAACCAGAATGTGGGACCCCTGTTGATTGTAACATTAAGCCACATAGGCTACAAACAAAATGAGGATTAAAAATACCTTAGAGCTTCGTTTCTTCCCTGCACTTGCTCCTCATACTCCTCTGAATCCCCTCCCTGCTCTGCATCTTCCTCCAATGAGCCTCCACCGTGACTGTGATATTTGTTGCCGTGATGGTACTCGTCTTTTCCGTTCCTCTTGTCCAAGCTCCACGACTCTTGGCTGTGTTCGTTGTCTGGTTCTTCGTTGGTGACTTCTTCATCACGTCTGTGTCTCCGCTGATGGTACCTGCCGGGCCTCCAGTTTCTCTTGTCATAGCCAGTGTCAAAGTCCCAGTATTCTTGGCTGCGTTCATAGTCAGAATCATCTGAAAACTCTTCATCACGTTTGTGTCTCCTCTGGTGGTACCTGCCAGGCCTCCATCCTCTCTTGTCTCTACCATTATCAAAGTCCCATGACTCTTGGCTGCGTTCCTCATTATTCTCTTCTCTGGGTTCCTCTGGAAGTTCTTCATCACGTTTGTGCCTTGTCTGGTGGTACCTGCCAGGTCTCCATTTCCTCTTGTCTCTACCATTATCAAAGTCCCAATATTCCTGGCTGCGTTCATCGTCAGATTCATCACGCCTGTGTCTGGTCTGGTGGTATCTGCCAGGCCTCCATCCTCTCTTGTCTCTACCATTATCAAAGTCCCATGACTCTTGGCTGCGTTCCTCATTATTCTCTTCTCTGGGTTCCTCTGGAAGTTCTTCATCACGCCTGTGTCTGGTCTGGTGGTATCTGCCAGGCCTCCATTTCCTCTTCTCTCTCTCACCTTCCTCCTCTTCTTCAGATCTCTTTTCATCCAAATCCCAGCTCTCCTGACTGCGCTCGTTGTCTTCCTCTTCCTCTCCTCGTTTGTTCTTGCGTGAGGAGTACTTGGGTCTCCAGCTCGTGCTTCGTTTCTGCCGGGGTTCTTCCTCTCCATTTTCATGACCCTTGTCATCACCCAGACTCCAGGATTCTTGGCTGCGCTCATCTTCTGGGGTCTCTCTTTTTCCCTCCACAGACTTCAGCAGAGCTTCAATGTCTTTCACATCTGCTCCATTAGCCTCGGGCGTCTCAGGCTGACCATTTACCACCTCTCCATGTGTCACCGTCCTCGCACTCTTCTTGTCCAATGGGGCATGTTTAACCCCTGAGACAGCAAAGATAAAAAGATAAGACTCAAAGTTGCTCCTGGACAACGTGACAATTGATTCCTTAACAGCCTCCAGGCCCCTCCTCATATTGCATTCAATTATTTGGTCAATAACTTGCTTGATATTTAGGGGTTACCAAAGGCTATATGGAAGATTGGATGGCACTGGAAAACTCAGAGGAATTGTGGGAAAGCATCAGACCGCATCACAGCCAACAGTTTCAGTCGCATTTGTGCAATAAACAAGTGGCAGTCTCTGCAAGTGCAGGTAGCCAGAACGACTATGTTCTCCTGCGTAAGACAATCACACCTTGCAGGAGTGATGCACACATTTAACTCATTAGTTCTTGCTTTTCTTCTTCTTTTTAGAGTTTAATTTGAGGGAGGAATAACTGTTAAAACTAGGTTCAGACTTCTTGTTTGGGGATTTATCATTTCACTTGTAGAGGGTGACAACATTTGTCACAGAGCAAGTAACAGCATATTCAATGCTGCTTTTTTAACTTAAACATCTCTGCAAATTGGGGAGAAATCGACTCCAAACCTGCTAGGAGGATGTCTTTGCATTCTGGATCAAGCTGAGAATCTGGTTTAGAGAGAGCTTTGGACAGGACGTCCACCAAACATCTGGTTACCTGCAGCAAAAAAAAGTCAAGCATTTACAAAATTCACCCACATCAAGGTGAAATTGTGAGATAAAAACATACCACATCTTCTCTCTGCCCTTCTTTTCCAATTGGAAGCGCTAGATTTTCTGCAATAGAGAGAAAAGTGTTGAATGGGATGGAGCACGACCGCAGGTGGCGACCGCGTCGTTGTCCAAGGTGCTGGAAATCCTCAACTTATAAGACACAAATACACGCAGCGCTCTTTTACGCACCTGTCAGCAGAGCCGCGACGACCACGACGACGAGGAAACGTCTCATCTCAGCGAGGTGGAAGTCTGATCCGGCGGAAAATGCGCGTGGATGCTGCTGCGCCACTCTCGTCCTCTCCGAACAGTCGGGAGAGAGCTGCGCTGCGCTCTGACGGCTGGAGCTGAGGCGCCCCTCAAATAAGGAGAGGAGAGGGCAGGGAGAGCGTGGGAGGAGGGCTCTGGGCTCTATTAATGTCACGACTCGTTAGACCTGCAGAGGAAAGTGATGTGAGGAAGATCTGATGGATGCTCTGAGTCGACATTTGGCTAACAAATTAGTAATTGATCACGTAAACAGATCAAGAAGATTGCAGAAGAGGAGCTCCATGACGGGTTTAATGCCATGAGGTGCTCGAGGATAAGCAGGTGCAGAGGTGGCAGACACAACATCGCGAATGTTCATGCAACTCCTGTAACATGAGGTCTGCTTGTGACTATTTAAGGATCAAATTTACACCCAGTCACAGAATTTGGAAGGAATTTGCTGAGATTTGCTGAGATTACTGGCATTACCAAGATATCTGTCATGACATTTTCTGCAAAGCCTGTTGCTGGCAAATGTTGCGTAATATCGCCCAAGTTTGAAGTGCAGAGTTGCTCTGTTTTGCTTTTATCCTGGAATGATGTGAAACGGGCTCTAAATCAGAGTTTAGTTCAACTGGTTCTTCAATAATTCATTCAAGACAGACCTTCCTAAGGGCTGGTTAATAGAGACCCTGATCAACAGCTGTTAGTTAATCACATCTTGATGTCAGTATCGACTGTTTCCAAAAACCAGTATGAGCATTGTGTGAGAACGGCTGCCACCTTATTCCCCGCCATGGGAGTGGGACGAGCCGACGTGCTGCTTAGAGTTGGTGGACTCGGCTCAACACGACTCAGAACATTCATGCTGACAACTGCTGGCTTCTGTCTTTGTACTTTTCATCTGTTGTTCACCTGTTAAACATGGCTGCCTTAATACAATTTAAATCTAAATAATGTGAAAGCAGGGAGAGAAGCAGCATGATAATGGCAGCTTCCCTTGCCATATACTGTATATTCCAATGCTGTGTGTGTAAGACATGCTCTGGCCTTTACGTATGACAAAGTGCATTCACATCCAATCATGTCTCGCAAACCGTAAGTCCAGAAAGTGAAATGGCTTTGAGCCCAAATCATTCCCTTTACATTTTCTCTCTAGTTTGTGAATCCTATGCCTGCGTGCGTCTGCATCAATCTCTCCAACACTGAATCTAAGTTAGTAAATGGACGGATAACTGTCAGGACAGGTGCTGGATTGTACTCCCAAGATATACGTATGTACTGATCCATAACTGACGTGGGTCTTTTACATCAATAACACGTTGTCAGTTTGGTGTGTTTTGTGTACAGTGAGAAGGATAACGGTGCTCTGCAGCCTTTGCTGGAGGGGAAGTCTGTGGCTAAAGCTTATTGTGTGTGTGTGTGTGTGTGTGAGTGCGCGGGCTGAGTCCATATGTTTTCTTCATCTTACTGTCATCGCTCTCTGCCCGCCTAATATTTAATAAAGCCCCAAAGACTGGGGAGATTACAGGGCGTGCAGCCAGGCTCTGAGAACACGACTCAGATCAGTTCTCCTCTAACACCAACACAGCTACTTCCATCACGACCAATTAGACGTGAGAGTTGAGAGGGTGGCGATGAGCATAATGCAGCGCTCTTCATTAAAGCCACGGCTTGAGTTTGCTCAGCGGTCTGCCAAGCTTTGGGTTTGCCGAGAAATAAATAATTTATGGTGAATAACAGACCCTAACGTGAAATTATAATACAGGATTCATTCCCCTAAAGTGTCTGTCTAAATTCTCAGTCATCCAGGTCATTGTATCCAAGGTAGTTTTCTCTGTCAACTGGACTGGGTTTCTTCTCCCCTAAAGTGGAACTTTTGGATTTGTTGTCCAAAATGCTGCTTTTGCAATCTACTCTTCATAGTAGTTTGCAACAATTCCAGCATTTGGATCAATTTCTGAAATTTGACTTATGCCAGTACATCCAGTCTGTGCACATTTAGCCCAGACAACACCAGTGAAAATGGTTGTGTCAGTCAGATTAGTCACGACCTGCTGTGCATGAGTGCAAAGTAAAAATAAAATTGGTGATCCAGCTCTGCATCCAGAGTTACTGTTACTGCAGCATCAAAGAAAGTGTGTTTCCTAATAATCCATCATTAATGAACCATTCTTGTTTATGTATTCATCAATCTTGGTGATAAAAGGCTCCCACTCCTCATCCATCAAACTAGAATGATATTAGCATTAGTCCTGTGCCCAGTACTGCTTTCATGCAACATCAATGGGCACTGAAAACAATTCATCATCTGAATCATCTTCATTACCAAAGAAGCCGGCCATGTGTGAAATACTTCACATCACATTAGAACAGGACGAATCCCATAAATAAATATACTGCCCAGACCCTGAATAAGAAAAAGTCCACTTGAATCTCTCACAAGTCAGTGCTTGTACAGTCAGTACACTTGAATTCTTCTTGAATCAGCCATGAGTAATTTCTTTGATTTATGTTGTGTGTTTTAATAAAAATGGCAGTAACAGGAAGTTTAAAGTAATGCTAATGGGGTCTCTGGGGAGGAAAGGACAATGGGATTTGTGGTGACAACAATAATGGCCACCAGTGTGGCTTTAATAGCTGCTAAAAGACGTGTAATGCTGTAAATGCTGCGTGATTCATCAATATGTCTTTCTCTAATGGCCAAAAGTCCAGATATTGGTTCACATATTGTCATTACTAAAAAATTTTTTTTAACTACATTTACCATTAAATATTCTGTAATAGTTCCAAGCATGTGTTTTTTGGGTTGTAGGGGTGACTTTGTTGTTTGGGGACTCATCGGTGAGATAATAAATATTTTATTCATGTTTAGTCATGCTTGCTGGTGTCCTTCCATGTTTTCTGACTCGCTCAGCTCCAACAGTTTAACACCTTTTAGCTACAAAGCCGTTAAATCCAACAATAATTTGCATTTTTATCTCAATGTTTTGAGACACAAATGCTCAATTGGTGACTGGTGTTTTACTTCACTAATATTTCATCACATTATCAGAAACAATGGCCTCCACGCCTCCGTGCTGCATCGGAATTTAATGCAGCATCACTGCGCGTGCATTTCATCCAAGTATTGATTTGGACATGTAGATGCTAACTAGCTCTATACCACAAATCTGCCAAAACAGAAATAGACATTATAAAGAAGGAGAGATCGATTCAAACATCATGGGGGGCATCTAATGGTTTGCCGCTCACTGCTGCTGACAAATGAGCTCTAAGTTGTTCATTATTTTCTATTGACCTGTGTTGCATGATATGTGAGCTCAGCATTGTTTTTGCATGCTGATGAGGAAAATCATTTAGGATCAAATAGTTGCACTGTTTATTACTGAGCCCTTTGTTTCTTATTTGCTGTAGTATTGTGACTAAAAATGACACTGATATGTTAGAGGGAAAACCTGACTTGACATGATCTCTAATGTGTGTCTATTTTTTACTTTCTACAGACCAACCTACTCCTGCTTGGCATGTTATTCTTAAAATAACTAATAAATACATGTAGCTTCCTCCATCCTCATCTTGCTTTGCTGACAATTATGGTTGCCACAGTCCTTTCAAGTGATATTAAATGCTATCTTTAAAACATTAACAAGCATACACATGTGCTTCATAATTCAGACTCTAATAAGGAAGGAATGGTTTTGAGGAATGGTTTTCAATTCTTACAGTCTGTGTTGTCCACAAGCTCTTAAGCACATTATGCTCTGGATAGACTGATGTATCAGCCATAGTCAGGAAAATATATCATAATGATAGAAAGTATCATTAAAAATGTGCACCATTTTGAAGGAAAGGTGCGGTTTATAGGTTATGATATCAAAGATAGTGACGGAACTGGAAGAGCCTTCAGCACCTTTTCCAGATGACACTGATGTTAAACAGTGTTTACAAGGGTGATAACATAGTCAGGGTTGAGAAAGCAGCGGGTGAAATTGGATTATTGTACTCAAATATGACTTGGGGGTAAAAGGGTTAAAGGTTGACTAAGATGGAGCCTCGAGGGTGACTGCACTGACATTCAGCGAGCTGCTTGGTTGTAATAGTGACCTTTCTAAACAGCAGCACAATGTTCTATTTGATCATTCTCACAGTAAAGCATTTCTGCAGCTGCTGTGGACATCTGTCACGCTCTTTCTCTTGATTTAATGAGACTTATTAGTTCTTGTCCAAAGTGTTGAATAAAGTCTTGAATAAATTCTGGCTGCCAGTAGAACAGTAATGGGTGCTGTAATGTCTGTTAACTGCTCTGCTTGACAAGTCCCTATTGGAAACTGTTCCATTTCCCTCAGACCGTGCACAGCTTTTCTGCATGTGTTTAATAATTGCTGCAGCTTTGTGTCGAAAAAACTACACACGCACCTAAAAGACAGGTCGTGCTAATGAAATTATGCTTGGCCTGAACTAAAATATGTGCTGGTTATGAATTCCACAGGAATAAGGTGATGTCATTTTGAACCATTTTACTGACCTAATGGTAGTTTTAAAGCAGCTGCTGGCATCAAGGGTCCCTCTCCCGCCTGCTTTGGTCTTGAACATTCTCTCCTCTACCTCACATCTCCTCTCCTCTCCTACCTATTCTGTAAACTTCTAAAAGCAGAGCTGAAGCTAATAAATCAATAGAAGGAGACCTTGTTTTTGCCTTCTTTTTGTGCTTTGGGGGACTAAAGTTCGAATGTGGGGGTGGGAAATTAATGGCCACCTAATAGTCAGCAATGACAAGTTTGTATTGTGGCCATCCAGAGGGACCTAAACACGTCTATTCAGGAAGTAGTATGCAAAACCACAAATCCAGGTGTCAGATCAGTTTGTGTTGAACAGAACCTTTTCACAGCGCCAGATCTGAGAGTGTGAATTCGACTTGTATGTAGAAATAAGATCCTCAATGGTAATCAGAAACTGCAAAATGAGTCAATGATGGGGAAAGCAGCCCACAGTCTGGTCGTGAAACTCCACCGGCCAACCTAATGGACTATTGTCATTCCCTCCATTGATGCACCTCCGTCAAACTGCCCTCCATCGACCGGAGTCAGTAGAAAACGCTGCTGCGAGTCTTTAAACTGCTGAAGGTCTCATCACAGGACCCACCATAGGCTCATTCATGCGTCCCTCCATTAAATCCAGATTCGATCGATTACACTACAAACTTTCCCCTCACCCTCACTTCAGGAATTCCCACTTGTTATCTCACCCCCAGACCTCTCTTGTATAAAATTTTCACAGTTGTAATTCATTACACTGTGATATCCCCCTTTCTTTTACACATGAAGGAAGGAGCTCTCATGCAGCAAATCAGTGTGTGCATCATGAAAATAAAGTACTTTATGTATTGTTCCTCTGTCCTCTACACAATACACATGTCAGGGTGCAACTAGATAACTTTTACTGTCTTCTTGTCACCATTGAGTCAACCATAAACCCTTCAGTGTGCCACCACATGGCCATGCCCAGCCATTACATTTTATATTTGTATGCGGGGGGGGGGGGGATAAATCTGTAACCTGTTAAAAGCTATGGTTAAATATTCTCAGAATTTGTCAGTGATGTCACTTCCTTAACTCGTCATTTAAAGCAACAGTAACAAGAGCCCGTTACGCAAAGCTGGATTTTTGAGGGGTAAGTAGTACAAATAGACAAAAACATAAGTTTATAAAATAGTTTTTTACACCTTGTATGAACTACTTTTAGTGCAATGTATATGCTAATATCTGAATTTCTGCTTATATGTTGATGAAAATCTGCACAATTTAAAACTATTTGAATTTATCATGCAGTTGAGTATATGCCAATAACATTGCACAAACACTCGAATTAATGTGTTTAATCCTTATATTATTACTTATGCAACTGATCAATAGCATCGTTGATATTTAAATCACTCCACTGATCACTCTTCCAATATAATTTACCTTAATCTGACAGTTATGATACCGGCACTCTGCATGGTTTATTTGGCTGCATTCTTTAGTTTCATTATGTTTTGGAGAATTTGGATTTTCCTGCGAGGGAAGTCAAGTTCAGATACTCTGACATGAATTTGTTTTATTATCATCAAGTCAAACTATGAATCCAGTCGCAGAATTTACCGCTTTTATTCCAGAATTCCCTGGAACTACACCGCCAGGTTTATATTAACACGTCTTTGTGGATAATTTGTTTCATTTTACTTGCATTTCAGGGTCAAATTTCAATCTCGTAGAATGTTTTTGGACTTTGGCCGCAGCGACCGCCGCCAGTTTAGAGAGTGTGATCAGTAAATCCAGCTGCGCAGGACAAGGTATCCTTGCGCCTGCAGAACTATGTTTCCAGCTGTGATCAATATCCATCCTCAACACAGAATACAAACTGTTGCTCTTGCACATTAGAACATGTGTCAGAATCATATTTTTTCCCAATTATTTGTGTCTGTATTGAGCAAATATTTCCCAGTGTCTTTACTGTGTATTAACAACTGTACTTGCATCTAATTTGCTCTATTTGCCCCTGCAGATGTCTGAAGAAGGCAGAGAACCGGAAGGTCAGGAGCAAAAGTCACATGACATCAGCTCTGCATCAGAGGACAGAAACCAACTCACCTACCTTGTGACTGATGCTCCTCCCTGGTACCTCTGTATCTTTTTGGCCATTCAGGTAGGTGTTGCAAAGCACCCTTACCATTTTTGGATGCATCCTGCTGCACCTCACGTTTAATGAGTGAACTTCCTCTCTGATGCAGCATTGTCTGACAGCATTTGGGGCAACGATCTCTATTCCTCTCATCCTTTCTGAGGGACTGTGCCTCCAGCATGACAGCCTGACCCAGAGTCACCTCATTAACAGCATTTTCTTCGTCTCAGGCTTGTGTACCCTGCTGCAGGTGACCTTTGGTGTCCGGTAAGAAGGATTATCCCACAACTCACCACTCTGGAACAGTTGATGTGGCAACTTAGACAACCTATATGTGGTTATAACACCCTTGTGTAGTTGGTGCCTTTGGCTGCATTTCAAAATCAGCCAAACAATGTTCCCAACTTTGGTTATATTAAAAACAAACCTATTGTTAATTATTGTGAGGAAATTATGTGTCTCTTGATCATGTTTATACCACATTTTAGGCTTCCTATCCTACAGGGGGGTACATTTTCTTTGCTGACCCCCACCATGGCAATGTTGTCCATGCCAGAGTGGGAGTGTCCTGCTTGGACCCGCAATGCCAGTTTGGTGGACACGTCTTCGCCGGTCTTCAAAGAAGAGTGGCAGAGCCGTCTGAGAAATGTAACTAAGCACTGATCATTCAGTAGAGCTAAGCTATCGCATCCCAGCATCCTCATGGTTAAATATGGATGTCTTCACATCAACTGTTGATCTTGGTCACCTTCTTGTCCACAGCTGCAGGGCTCCATCATGGTGGCCTCGCTTCTCCAGATCGTGGTCGGCTTCTTGGGCGTCATTGGCTTTCTTATGCGCTTCATAGGTCCTTTGACCATTGCCCCCACAATCACCCTCATTGGCCTGTCGCTGTTTGAATCATCCGCAGCCAAAGCTGGAACCCACTGGGGCATCTCTGCCATGTATGTAGTCATTCAACACCATGGTTCGTCTTCACAGGGTAGGAGCCAGCACGATGGGATATTTTTAGAAGCACACAGTTTTAGAGGCCATGAATAGAATATTCGCAACATATTACTCATTTGAGACAGTAACGTTGAAACCTTTTGGAGAAACACGTTAACTAACCCTCTTTTGCATCTATTTTAAGCGTGGAATTGTTTCTATTGCTAACTTTGTTTCATTTTTTTTATGCACAGGACCACATTGTTGATCATCCTGTTCTCCCAGTACCTCCGTCTCATACCAGTCCCTGTTCCAGCATATAATAAACTCAAGAAACTTCACACCTCAAAGTTCTACATCTTCCAGCGAATCTCTGTACGTTTTAAACAATAAGTCTAAAGTTGCACCCTTTGCCACAACAGCTGGAGCTAAGCTGCTGACATTCTACCAAATATTTGTTTGCTTTTGTTCCATAAACTGGGAAGTTTTGAGCGTAACTCACCACATTTGGCAAAATGCGGCTGTTTAAAACATGTGTTCTTATATTTTATGCTGAAAGGATGTGCAGTAGAACTCAATTAATACTAATTATTATTGGTAGATTCTGCTGGGCATTGTGGTCTCCTGGCTAATCTGCTACATCCTCACCGTCTCTGATGTTCTTCCATCTAATCCAGCCCATTATGGCCACCTGGCGCGCACTGATGTGAAGGGAAATGTGATCAGTGATGCTTCCTGGTTCACATTTCCATATCCTGGTAAATGAAGAAGGACATTCCATTGTTATGTTTGGCTTTTCTCAAATTTTGACCCTGAAAAGGGAAAATATGAGAGATTCAGTCCCAGTATTTCTGAAGGATAAATCTGAGTTGTTTTTCCAGGCCAGTGGGGCGTCCCTGCTGTGAGTCTGGCAGGTGTGTTTGGCCTCATGGCTGGAATAATCTGCTCCATGGCCGAGTCCATGGGTGATTATTACGCATGTGCCAAGCTATCAGGAGCCCCGCCTCCCCCAAGGCACGCCATCAACCGCGGCATCGGGGTGGAAGGGCTCGGCTCTTTACTGGCGGGGGCCTTCGGCACCGGCAACGGCACCACCTCATTCAGCGAGAATGTGGCTGTCCTGGGCATCACCAAGGTGAGGAAATCAACATTACTGCTGCCTGCTTATAGGCAGGACCAAGCTCATATAGGCTCAAGCTCATATCTGGCTGATTGCTGGAGGAGAAGAAGGGGGCAGGGGGAAGCATAGAAAGAAGACACACATACTTGCCAAGACAGTAGTTGGACTGAAGATGCAGAACAATAACGCTATCAGTCAGTTCTACAACAAAACTAATGTTTTAATCTGACAGGTGGGCAGCAGGACAGTGATTCTTCTAAGTGGAGTCTTCTTGATATTAATGGGGATTTTAGGAAAAATCAGTGCTGTCTTCACAACCATTCCTGACCCCGTGGTTGGAGGGATGTTTATGGTCATGTTTGGAGTCATAACTGCAACAGGAATTTCTAATCTGCAGGTGAACAAACAAAGTGCTTGAGCCATCTTGCTACCAAATAACTTCTCCGATAGTCAACTGATGTGTTTTCTTATCCAGTCCACAGACATGAATTCCTCTAGGACTATATTTATTTTTGGGTTTTCCATGTTTTCTGCACTTTCCATCCCCAACTGGATTGTAAAGAATCCTGGTTCCCTCCACACAGGTCCAATGATTTATTACTTTTTTGTTTTAATATGTACTTGAAATATTATTCTACCTTCCAGCATGAAATTGAGCCCTCATGGTGTTCCTCTTTCAGGAGTTAAAGAGGTCGACCACGTGTTACACATACTGCTGACCACCAACATGTTTGTAGGAGGATTTCTTGGCTTCATCCTAGATAACACAATTCCTGGTAGGTTGATACAAATGGCTGTCTGTGTGCTATAAGGTGTGGAATACGGGTCTTACGGCCTTACATGTCTCCTTGTTGATTTTGTAGGGACCAAACGTGAACGTGGACTTCCAGACAGAGAACATGAAGATGTTTCTGATAAATTCTCGGCATCACTTGAGCTCTATGACCTCCCTTTTGGCCTAACTTCATTCCTCTCCTCCCAGTCTTGGGTTCGTTACGTCCCCTTCTGTCCATGGAGAGACAGAGACACGGATGGCAGGACTGAGGACAATAATGTGATGCTGAGACGGGGAAGTGAGCTATCATCTCATGGGGAAATTGTAGAGATGAGATGAATCTGTTTGAAAAGTTTAATGTGACATGTAGAAAATTAAATAAAATGGAATCTGGCCCTACTTTCAAAATGACTTTGATGTCTTAATTAACATTTAAGGTGGGTTTTTTTAGATCTCACAACTGGAAAAGCCTCATGAAATGCTAATACATCTGACCTGTTCCACTTTATGATGCCTGAGTAAGTTTATTACCAAAAGGAACCTGCAATATTTTTATTGTTGAAATTAGGATTGTCTTAACTTTGAGACATCGATCTAAATCCTATTTTTAGGCTATATTTTTGCACATTATTAATATCTTATTTCAGTCAAATTCAAGTTATTCTGCATCTGCTTTCATTTATGTAGAGCATCCAGATGTCTGTGTTAATCAGGTCTGACCTACTAATCTGTATGACCTCTCTTGTGCAACAGTCCTTTTTTTGTTAAAGGAAATTAGATTCCACCTGTGGATAAGTGTGTTTTTGAAGCGTCTGTGTCTCCACTCTGCAGCTGCTGTGAAGCCTTGCAGCACCAACCCTGGAGCACCTCTTGCTTTCCCACCTGCAGAGATAACCCAACTTTCATCTTTCTCTTCTCTCTATCAGTCTTTTTCTTCCTGCATTTGTTTCCTCTTTTACAGATGCAGTAGGTGGAATATTATGTGCTGATTATGATCAAGGGAGACGTTGATTTGTTGTTGAGGCTACTTTTTTGTCCTCATTGTATACCTTCATGAAACTTAAGAACTGCATTTTGATGTGCTGGAAAGGGGGTTTGGGGAGGCAGCTGGCCCACATTTTCAGCATTTGAATAGAACATGATGTTGATGAGTGATAATGAACCCCCTGGACAAGCACAGTGTGTTTCTGATTTTGTTCCAAACACTGGTGCACAAGAATTCTGTGTTACATCTTGTCTATCATTTCAGTTAGTCAGCTCCATGTATGCTTTAACAAACACAGGGATAAAAGGAACTCTATAGTTGATAGATTTGCATCATTTATTACCTTTGTGTGTGGCTGCAGATGTAAAGTAATGAGACTAGGAGACAGGGATCAGTAAACAATGATGATGTTTGCACTGTTTTCACGTATGTACTGTATGTACATACGCATGCATACACACACACTTTTGGATATATTTGGAAGTTCAAGTTATCATGCAAAGATGCAACAGTCCTTTAGTAAAAGACTCTTTTCAATGAAAGATTCTTTTAGCTCTTTTTTTTTAACTCATTAATAATATGTGTCTCATCTTAGTACCCATATGGTGCTCAAACCCTGTCTTAGTCCAGCCGTGGTTTCTGTCCCACCACACAGCGGCACTTACTGTAGGTGAAAGGGGATCCACCTGGTCTCACAGAAAACCCGGCTGGAATTCAGCTGATGCAGACGAGGTTTGGTCAACCCTGTCATCCAATTTAAACAGAGGGATGCATATCATGCATATGGATTATAGCTTTTTATTAAGTATTTTGTTTCATACTAACATCTGCACTACCCTGTCATTAAATTGGCTAATATAATTACCTAAAATTATTCTTTTTTAATAACAGTCTGTGCAGGGGGAGCATGCATCTTTAGCTTTGCCACTGATCCTTATTGACGTGGTATTAAAGATAATGATCAGACTTGAGGCATCTACGTCACTCTGACCTTCAGCTTTTTGCTCCAGATGACACTGATGTTAAGCATAGCGTACAACTGTGATACCTTCAAGTGTTATGCAGTCCAGATTGAAGAAGCACAAAGAGAATATTTACATTATCTTGTTTGCATTCCAAGTCAGGTTCAATTGGTGAAAGGTTATTGTTTAGACAAGAGCCTTAAAGGCGACCTCTCACTGAAAACTCTCACTTCAGTCAGACCTTTTGGTTTAAAAAATAACCTTTATCCAGGTTTGAGTAGCATTTTTTTTTTTTTACACCTTTTCCATTTATTTTTTATTGCTGTTTTATTTTAGTGTTTTCAGCTAGAACATGACAATAATCTGCTTTTAAAGGTCTGAGACAGGACCCATTGTTGCTGCAGTAACTTGCCACATCCTGATCATCAGAGATGATCCTGCAGTTCTGAAAATGTCTGTGTGCAGTAAAAGGGTTGCAGGATGTATCATCTTACCTCACCATCTACTTGAAGGACACGGGTGACTGGGAAATATGGCCACCTAACCCCAGTCCTCAACATTGGCTTCATCTCTTCAATGGTTTTAAAGTTGAAATCATAAATTTGTCTTTAGGTCATAGATGGTTCAGATGCTCCTTCCCTGTTCATCTGACTCACTACCAAAACAAAATTTGGTGCACTTTGGTCAGCATAAAAGCTGGTCATGTGAGCCAGTCAAGATAAAAACACCTCAAGCATCAAAAGATGTTTCCAAGAAACACAGCTGTTACAATTCAAGGTTGCCTAGGACCCGAGCGCAGGCAAGACGCAGTGACGAAAGGTCCAAAACTGGTTTTATTAAAGCACAAAAGGACAGCCCTCCTGGACTGCTGGGAAGCAACAGTCCTTCCTTCGGGTGCACACCAAGAGCTCCAGCATGGAGCCACAAAAATCACAAGAATCTTCAAAACTAACAAAGACACCAGAAATACCAAGTCCCACAAAAATCCTCCAACACTGGTAGGCCGGAGTCTTAGACCTTAAATAGGCGGCTGATCGCTAATGTCCTGCAGGTGCGCCAACAGGTGGCCTCCTCCACGCCCCCTGCAGGAAAAACACAACTGGGAATCCTGGATCACAACAACAGCAATCCAGATAATGTTTTAATGACATATAGGTGGTAGGTAACATCAGGTCTCTGCATTTGAGAGTCACGTGTCTGTACTGAGACACTGTCCTCTCAGTATTGTCCCATTAACCATGGTTCCTGACATTATTCCCTCCGAGAGGATTCTCCTGTTAATAAATAACCGATTATTTTGTTATTAACAGGATACATTTTCCCCATTTGATCCTTTCTTCTATTAATCTCTTTGTTTACTTTTGCACCTGCATGTACATTCATTCAAGTCAGTTAATGTGTATTCAAATGAAAAAATTACCTTTTCTTGTTACCAGACTATTTCAACTTCAATTAAACTGGTAAGTTGGTGAACAATAAAATCTTACCTAGTTCAATAAGAGACTAGTAAGAGAGGCGGGGTTGACTCTGGATTGACCCACGCCTCTTATCTGCAGGTCTTTATCTTCAACAAAGCAACTCTTTGTCACAGAGGAGCACCGACAGTTACTATGGCTCCAGCGAAGGAAAATGGTGGACTTGACAATCTCGCTTTTGATGTAAGTGCAATCTTTTATCCACCTAAAGATATACAATAGACTCGCAAGACTGATGTGACGTCTTCTTGCATCGTAAAGAACTGCACTATTGTGTTGTGGGTTAAAATCTGGTTGGATGAGGATTTAGGTTTAAAAGTGTCATAGAATTAAAAAGAGATAACATTATTTGGGGGAACCTGATTTTATTCTTTGTTTACATATGAAAAGGTAGAGGAAAAATGGACAAACTGGGCCCTTATTTACACATTCCTTTACTTTTAGGCCTTCACCTTTTTATAATTAAACTTTACGACGTATGTAAGAAACCCCAAGTAGATAAGAGAGCATTCACTGTGTGTGGCTCTGCACTATTATGTTGCACGTCTCCTCTGCAGATGGACGAAGACATAAAAGACGGGCTCAAAGAAATGAGGGAAAAGCCGTCAGGTGAGGACAAAAGCAAACTGGCCTACTGTGTGACAGACACCCCTCCGTGGTACCTTTGCATTGCTTTGTCCATTCAGGTTTGTGGACATGTTCTCTGTAGACTTCTTGTGACAGTGTTTCAATAAAACTTCAGCTTCATAT
This sequence comes from Takifugu rubripes, assembly GCF_901000725.2. NCBI lineage: Eukaryota > Metazoa > Chordata > Actinopteri > Tetraodontiformes > Tetraodontidae > Takifugu > Takifugu rubripes. Next base: position 5,929,328 of record NC_042300.1, on the reverse strand, counting down.
TTGATCCACAAATAAAATGCAAAAATAAGGCAGCCATCTATTTTTAATGATCTTTCCTTTTTATTGGAATCTGTACTCTATTGTTCAAAGGAAGCGGATACGTATTGACATTTATTGTAATGTATAATAATCTGCTTTACATGATATAATAGATTCAATTGTTCTCTCCTGTTTAGCATTACCTGACATCGTTTGGGGCCATCTTCTCCATCCCCCTCATTCTCTCAGAGAGCCTGTGTCTCCAGCATGACAGCCTGAGCCAGAGTCGCCTCATCAACACTATTTTCTTTGTTTCTGGGATTTGCACCATGCTGCAGGTCACCTTTGGAGTCAGGTCAGGAGAATAACATAAATCTGCAGTCTCAGGAGACAAACTTCAATTATGTGTCTCTTGATCATGTTTATACCACATTTTAGGCTTCCTATCCTACAGGGGGGTACATTTTCTTTGCTGACCCCCGCTATGGCAATGTTGTCCATGCCAGAGTGGGAGTGTCCTGCTTGGACTTACAATGCCAGTTTGGTTAACGTCTCATCACCAGTCTTTATAGAAGTGTGGCAGAGCCGGATGAGAACTGTAAGCTAACAAAACCTGCAAACATAAAACCATCCCTCTCTTATGGATTCATCTTTCACAACCCGTTTTGATCGATGGAGCTCCCTTTTATTGTCCACAGCTGCAGGGCTCCATCATGGTGGCTTCGCTCCTCCAGATCGTGGCCGGCTTCTCGGGCATGATCGGCTTTCTCATGCGCTTCATAGGACCTTTGACCATTGCTCCCACAATCACCCTCATTGGTCTGTCGGTTTATCAAACAGCCGGAGCCAAAGCTGGGAGCCACTGGGGCATCTCTGCCATGTATGTAAACAGAGTTACGCAACAGCAAATACAGTATAATGATTTACATTGACTGCACTGATTCACAGGACCACTGCGCTGATCATCCTCTTCTCCCAGTATCTTCATCGTGTTCCCATTCCTGTCCCAGCATATAACAAACACAGGAAACTTCACTTCTCAAAGTTTCATCTCTTCCAGATGATGCCAGTATGTTGATATACACAAAGTTCTGTCTGAGCTTATATGTGATTTTGATTTAAATGGGCCCAGTTGGGTGTTGGAATGCTGTTGCTAACATCAGATATTGGGTAGGTTCTGTTGGGAATTTCGATCTCCTGGCTAGTCTGCTACCTCCTCACAATCTACGACGTCCTGCCATCTAATCCAGCCCATTATGGCCACCTGGCGCGCACTGATTTGAAGGGAAATGTGGTCAGTGATGCTTCTTGGTTCACATTTCCGTATCCTGGTAAATCTAAAAACACTCATTAGCTGCCTTTTCCAACTCATTTTGCAATTCTTTTTCTACAAATTTCTACATATTCACAGGACTGCCTGACTCCCCTGACCCTAAACTCTGAGTGGGAAACTCCCAATTTGTGTTTTCAGGCCAGTGGGGCATGCCAGCAGTCAGTCTGGCAGGTGTATTTGGGATTATGGCTGGAATAATCTGCTCCATGGCCGAGTCTGTGGGTGATTACCACGCATGTGCCAAGTTATCAGGGGCCCCGCCTCCCCCAAGGCACGCCATCAACCGTGGCATCGGGGTGGAAGGGCTCGGCTCTTTACTGGCGGGGGCCTTCGGCACCGGCAACGGCACCACCTCATTCAGCGAGAATGTGGCTGTCCTGGGCATCACCAAGGTGAGGAAATCAACATTACTGCTGCCTGCTTATAGAGCTTAACTGTCATTTCTAATGATCAGATTTAGTAGCTGGGCTCTTTTCAATAGGAAATGTCTGTTTTTTTGGGTTTTTTTTAAATCTGACAGGTGGGCAGCAGGGTGGTGATCTTTACAAGTGGAGTTTTCATGGTTTTAATGGGAATCTTGGGGAAAATCGGAGCTGTCTTTACAACCATTCCTGAACCCGTGGTCGGAGGGATGTTCATGATCATGTTTGGAGTCATAAGTGCAGCAGGAGTCTCCAATTTACAGGTAAAGAGGAAAATGACATAGGATATCATTTGATTCTTAAACACTTTGCTTCACAATAATCTGATCCATGTTATTTTAAAGTTTACAGACATGAATTCCTCCAGAACCATTTTCATTTTTGGCTTTTCTTTATTCTCTGCACTGGTCATTCCAGACTGGTTAAAGAAATATCCAGAGTCTCTCAGCACAGGTAGAATCTAAAAGGATAATTACCTTAACCATTGGGCATCCCTGTTTAACATTTTTGTACCAGTAAGTGATGCCCAAGAGTCAGTGGTTACTAGTGGTTTTCTTCCAATCCTTTGTCTGTAACTCAGGTATTCCAGTGATTGACCAGGTGGTGACAATATTGCTCAGCACACACATGTTTGTAGGAGGCTTCCTGGGCTTCTTCCTAGACAACACCATTCCCGGTGAGTGCACAGAGAAGGTTGGATCAATCAGCATGTGTGCCACTCCTGCAGCACTTCTGGGAAACTATTCTTTTCTCCTATATCAAGGGACCAGACAAGAACGTGGATTTGTCTGGGAGAAGGAAGAACATGCTGAGTTTTCCAAAACGCCGGCATCAGATAAGCTGTATGACCTCCCCCTCGGCATCACAACCTTCTTTTCGTCCTACTCCTGGGTTCGTTTTATCCCTTTCTGTCCATGGGAGGGTGAAAACAGTGATGAGGCCAGTGTGGTTCAGCACCAGCCTGGTGAGGATCTGTGTGATGGTGCTTTTGACCCTAACCCTCCTGCTAACACCAAACTCTAACCCGACACGTGTTAAAAGGTTGAGAGTCATAGACAGTTGGCACTAGACACATTTGCTTGCACCACAAATTGAATTAAGAATGTGAAATAAATGTTGCAAATCAACCTTTTAAATTTGCTAATTACAGCTGTTTTATTAAATGCCAAAGGTAAGGATGATAACCCTTTTAATGAAGCATTTTCATATAATCTATATGTCTAATTAAAAGTTTTCCCCATGTGCATTTTAATTAAAACTTTTAACTGCTTTTTTAGACATCAAAAATCTTGGATAACTCAATATGCACCGTGGGGGGTAAACCGTTTAAATGGCGATACAGCAGCAATATTGCAAAATGTCTTAAGTATGAAATATGGAAAGTAATCTTTAGTGTTGCAGGTTATCTCAATTAATGGAACATAACATAATTTTAAAAAACATTCCATTGTTTAGGATGCGATGCAGTATATATATGTATGTCATAAATTTTCCATTAAATTTTACCTTTTATAAAGCACTTTAAGTAAAGTGCAGCTGCTGCTTCAAAGGCCAGGGTTTTATCAACGCAGACTGATGAATTGTCACCTTATTTTAATTTCTTACAAGAACATTTTGTTATTTCTCCTTTTATTTATCTGTTTTAAATTGTTTTTGGACCAAATGCGTAGAGATGTTTTCCGATAAATGCAGTCTTATTTCACCTGTAGTGATTTGATTCCTGTTAATCCAGTTTATCATCTTCTCATATCAATGATTTACTCAGAATGTTGTTGCTGTTCAGCTTTGACCTGTGTAAAACAGCCATTCAGCCTTTTCAGACAAATGAATAATTGTCAACCATCCTGAGATCTGCCCACCATTAAAACAGTTGAGAAATGGAGACAAGGCAGATCACTTCCATTAAAAGCCCTTTCAAAATAAAACACTTATATTTGAAAATGCGCCTCATATCGTGGCAGTTACGGTTTCTTTTACGAAATAAGTATTTTAATCTGCGGTAGCCTTGTTTTTAAATTCTGATTTAAGGAAGAATTGTCGATGTTTGCCGCGGCGAGAAATGTTTACTTTTACGAATTCTTTACCGGAATTTATTTTTTATTGTAGGAAATTCACGCTTTTTTCCGCTTCCGTTACTTAGCTGTGCTGGTAGCTTGCGGCAGTAGCAGTTGTTTACGGTGTTTGCCTTCGCGTCAACATTCATATCACTCAGCAGGTGGACGTAGGAGAAATGAACGACGAAGTTAGGTTTGCTTTCGCCTCCACAGTGGCGTAACACAGGTTATCCGGCTTCCCTGCGGGCTCTTTGTTAGCGCGGTGAGGCACCACTGCAGATCAAGGTAAACAATGTAAACATACCGCCTTTGTGCATCTTGAGGGTTTATTTTGCACTGTAAAAGCGACTTTGTCTTGCTGTACGTATTCAGAAGTTGCACATATCTTTCAGAACATCACTGATTATCACAGTTCGTTTTGCTGGAATGGACACCGCCCAGGTGACTTTGGTTGTCAGAGGTGAAACATCTCCAGGTATGCTTGCAAACTGAAAGTATAGGGGACATGTAAAACTGCATCTGCCTGAGATTGAGTGCCAGACGATAACCTAAGCTTTAAGTGATTGGTTTGATCAATTCAAGGTGAGGTGATTGCTGTTGTTGGTGGCTGTGAAGCACTGGGAAGCTGGAGCCATCAAAAAGCTGTGACATTAAATCATGATGGGTACGGTAAATTCATCAAGCAGTGTTTCCAATATAAATCATATGGCTGAAATTGTGCTAAATATACCCTTGCAGAAATGTGTGGACTCAAACTATTGCCGTTCCTATGGGAGTTGTTTCCAAGTATAGATATTTCAAAGGATTCTTTCTGGAGTCAAAGGTGGGCAGTTTTTCCTATTTAGTCCAGCAGGGGCAATTATATTTTAAAGCCATATATTGTGTGACTTTATTTTGCTAGCCTATGTATTATTTGATAAGAGTTCACTAGTTAAAAGGAGAGAAAACAACACCCTTGATGCATTTTCTTTGTCTTAGGTGTATAGTTTGAATTTTTTTGGTTTGTCTGTTGTAAGTGACCAATTTACACTTTTATTTTCTGATTTGTAATTCCATCCATAAATTGCTAAAAGACATGAAATTCCATTTCGTAATCTAAGGCTAGATTAGTTCAAAGCTGTTATTCATTCGGATCATTTGGTTAAAGATACAGTTATAAACTGAGTAATTACATACACATTAGAAACCATTAAGTTCAATATGACAACTATAATTGTGCAGACATATTCCTGTTATAGCTGATTGTGACCTGATTGTTGAGCAGGACAGCTGCTTCATGTATAAGTGCTGTTTGCTTACGGTAATTTCCCCCCCACCTAACAAATCCACTTTTCAGATTTCACCCTTGGTGGCTGACTGACTTAGTCGGGGATTGGTGAATTTCAGATGTAATTCCTTTAATAATTTTTTCCCCACCGGTCTAAATGCAGCACAGAGGCCGGACGGAAAAGGGGTTGAATGTATCTGCTTTGAAAATCCTAACATTTTACCAAACATTGGAATTGCAGAATGCAGGTGATCCCTGTCAAGTGATAGTCAATGTGTGGGAGACACATCATCATCCCCGCACGATGAGCCCCACAGGTATAGAACCATGAATACGGTGGAAGCTGTTTGAAAGTCCCAGTAATGACAGTGTTTTTTGTTGCTTCTTCCTTGTGGTTTGTAGTTTCTGGAGAACTAGTTCTACCTGTAAAAGACTAAATACAAATGCACAGCTCAGGAAGAGCACTTGCTGGAAGAATAGCCTCAGAGGAAACAACCACAGCTTAATGAATGTCATGACCTGTTATTTTAGACCTCTAGATAAAACACCTTTGTGTGACACCAAAAGCTCATTCAAAACAAGCTTTATAGTTGCTACTATTTCTGCATCCTTCCTGTTTTCTATTCTGACCCCAGCTTGTCAGCGCATCCCAGCAATTGTTGCTAGATATTTGCTTTTATATTTAACTGAGGTGTTTGATTTTTTTTTTTTTAAACATTCAGCTAGACGAAACCCAACTATTAACCCAACCCAATTATTTCATAAATTTAAATGTTGGTTTTGTTTTCCTTTTAAGTAGCTTTTTAAAAAAATAAAATAAAAATGAAGCAAACCAACTCCAGAGCAGATGATTTGGATTTCCCAAAAAATGTCAGGAATTGAATCTAAAAGTGTATTTTTGAAAAGCTCTGGTTTGATGTGACTTCTGCTTCTCCCTTGATGATTCTCAATCACATATCTAATGTACATTTCTTTAATTTCTTGCAGAATCACATCAAACTATTGATGATGGAGAGTTTGGATTTCACAGTAAGTTGGATAAAACAACACCCTCAATAACCACATGTAGTCTCTTACTGTAGAAACATTAGAAAATGAAAATTCTGTATAAGTGCTTACTTCCGTTAACAAGGTTATCAGAGAATGAAGCGCATGATAATTGTTCGCTGCAGACACTTAAAGTTATTTTCCAGGAACCAAGCAGATGCACATTTTCCTTTCTCTTCTTACTGCCCGTTCCCTCTTCATTCAGATGGGATGAATTGTGTCGACGTTGGCTGGCTGACATGTCAGACAGAGATTCGCTTGCGTTTGCACTACTCGAAAGTGCCTCCCGTGTCAATAACTAAGAAGAAGTTCAAGAAGTCTCGCTTCAGGTGAGGCTCCCAACACCCTGCAAATAGACACATGGTAGAGAATGTCTAATTGAACGTGACACAGATCAGTAGGTCTGAGTACTGATGGTTAGTTGATTAGATATTTGTCTGCGTATATTTTGAGTTCAGTCATTATTTTCCATCCATCTAGAATCAAACTCATATTAGAGGGCATAGAGGAGGAGGGAGAAGAGGAGGAAGAGCTTAGCTATGCCTCCCCCTATACCTCCTTGGAGATTAGCATGATCAGTGCCAGTGGCTATAAGTCACGTCACACTCAACCTGAATGTGGATACGCGCTGGAGCCCCCCCGCTGGACCGAGTACAGCATCCACACCATGGATCCAGACAACCTGGAGCTTACCTTCGAGTTCTTCGAAGTAAGACTCATTTCAATGTGACCTGTAATTGTACAGTTTACTGATAAACTCTATTATCCGGCTTCATGCAATTGTTTAAATCTAATTACAGGAAGACTTGAGTGCACACGTTGTCGAAGGCGATGCTCATCCAGGACACGTGGGCACCGCCTGCCTCCTCTCCTCATCCTTCTCAGAGAGCGGCAAGGACAACGGAGTGGTCACACTTCCAATAATGGGACGGAACTCCAGACAGACAATCGGGAAAGTCAGAGGTTAAAACATAATCCCAAAGCTTCCCACAGTTCTCTGCTTTTCTTTTATTATCTTGTCACTCAGTGTTTCTCTTGTTTCAGTTGACTACCTGGTGATCCGGCCCATCCAGGGACTCCAGTGTGACATGAGTTCCTGTTTCGTAAAGCACTGGAAGAAGAGAAGCGCAATAGACGTTGGTCACAGAGGAGCTGGAAGCTCGCATACAGCAAAGTGAGTGATGAATAACTGCACATTTGGTACTATGTCTCCACTAACTTTTTTTCTCGTGCTTTCTAGACATCACCGAATCAGGGAGAACACCATCGCCTCTTTCAAAAGTGCAGCTAATCATGTAAGTCACAGAACAAACATTATTCACTGGCTCTGAGCGCAGATTATCCCCGTCCATACGAGAATTGAACAGATGAAATCAATTCAATTCAAAGCAATGCAGAAACACTGATGTGATGTTCTGGTAGGGTGCTGCCTACGTGGAGTTTGATGTCCACCTCTCCAAGGATGCTGTCCCCATCATTTACCACGACCTGACATGCTGCATATCCACCAAGATGGTAAAGTTGAGGTTTTTAGGTTCGTTCACTTCATCACCAGTTGGAAATTGGAACAATTCCAATTCCTTGTGTTCATTTTGACAGAAAAATGACAAGACTCAGGAGCTTATCGAGGTCCCGGTCAAGGACTTGACCTTCGATCAGCTGCAGCTTCTGAAGGTAAAAGTCTGGAAAATTGCCAACTCTTTACTATCAGAGGATGGTTCTGTGGATTCCTGTAGGTATCAGTCAGACACAACAGTGAAAGACTGCTTAGCAGAAGATAATTTGTGAGCTTTTGCCCTTCCTGAAGATAGTTTTGAAGAGACAACCAGGTCAGTGCAGTAGTGCCTGTGTACACTATCACCATGGCGATATCTTCCCAGTTAACAGAAAGGACAGAGAAAAGAAAGTGATCAGGTTTATGTCCACGTGTTACTGACTGTATTTCTGTCTACAGCTGGCTCATACCACTGAAATGAAAGAAGATAAGGACAAAGGTGACAGAGGTGTGCTCTCTTTGTGTTATCGTCGTCTTATCAGTGTTTTGGGTTCTTTTGCTTGTTGGCACAGCAAATAAGGTTTATTCTGTGCCATAACTCCTTTATTTTTTACTCAGACGAGTATGACAACGATGACGAGATCGACGAGCACCAGCCCTTCCCCTCACTTTCACAGGTGATTTATTTTCTTCTTTACCCAAGAGCCTTTATTCAATAGCAACTGTCTTTTCTGACCGTGTTGGTGATAAGGTCAAAGTGACGTTCTTCATCCCCCTTTATTCCCAGATATTCCACGCTGTTCCCGAACATGTGGGTTTCAACATTGAGATCAAATGGATTTGTCAGATGAAAGTGAGGATAAAGTGTTGTCAGTGATGTTCCCATTTGCGTAATAAATGTTCTCTCGGTTATCTTGACATGTTTTTGTTTGCTCTTTTTTTTGATAGGATGGGTCATGGGATAGCAACCTATCGTCCTACTTCAACATGAACACCTACCTTGATATCATCCTGTCCTGTGTTCTGCAGCAAGCTGGACAGAGACGCATTGTCTTCTCCTGCTTCGACCCAGACATCTGCACAATGTTAGTCCAGGCATCCTTCCATCGCTAACTCACTGCATTTAATTCTGGAATCAATCAATTTCAAACAACAGCATTCGCAACACTGCCTGAATGTCATGTTAATGAACCTTGAATACAGTTTGGTTTGCTGCAGGTGCTGAGTCACTGCTTAATGTTTAGTTTTCTGTGCTTCCCTCAGGGTGCGTCGAAAGCAGAACAAATACCCCATCCTCTTCCTCACTCAGGGAATTTCTCAAACGTATCCTGAGCTGATGGACATCCGCTGCCAGACCACACAGATTGCCATAAGTTTTGCCCAGAGTGAGAATATTCTGGTGAGCTGTTATAATTATATCTGTATAATTATTTACAACAGAATTAATGGGACTTTACGTCTGCAGTTATGGAGGTACTCTATTTTGGCAACTTAAACAATAGCAACACCAATATCACAGAAGTAATTCAACCTAAAATCAAAGTCACCATTCAGGATAAAATTAAACAGGATTGTAAACTCTGTTTTTATGTTTTTTTAGGGGATCTGTGGACACACAGAGGAGCTGTTAAAGAACCTGGCCTATATTGGGGATGCTCAGTCTAAAGGACTGGTAGTCTTCAGCTGGGGAGTTGACAACAATGACCATGAAAACAGAAGGAAGCTGAGAGAGCAAGGCATCGATGGGCTTATCTATGATAGGTATGCTAATACTTCAGGCTTGTCTCTGGCTCCCATGTCACTTCTGATCTTTATGTATGGACAACTCATACAGTCATCTCTTATATCTTTGTTCATTAATACGGACAAAGGTGATACACGTGTTAAAATACTTTGTTTCACTTCTATATTTTATCTAACTTTAAATTACTTTTCTTGATAAGTACTGGTAAGTAGCTTGCTGCAAGCTAGCTAGGGAAATTCTTAGCTTGGGTTTGCAAAAAATAAGCAGAGACAATCATGATCCTTTGCCCTTTGAGGGAGTGTTTTGAGTATAGATGCCCACGCATCTAGTAGTAGAGTAGTAAAACTAACCATAGGTTATCTCTTCTACTCTTGTAAAGATAGCCACCAGTGCTACACTTTGATAACCAGTTGCCACAGCTACAAGCTTCTGCTGCTATTGCCATTCACGTTATCCATATTTACAATGTACGGACATTATAACTGGACATTTTCGAAGCACCCTGCTAAACGGAGTTGTTGTTCTAGCTGGACTCTGGTCATTTGCACAGCTGGTCTCACTTCTGTTTTCACTGTACGATGACATTTGCTCTATATTTATGTCTGCACTTTGGCAAGGGCATTTGCAGACGTCAGCGGTCCCGGCAGGCCCCAGATGGAGTTTTATTTTCGCCTCTCAAGAAAAAAGAAGCTGTGCGTCTCCTGGTTGTGGTTTTAACTGTGCCTCTTTTTTACAGAATTTGTGAATGCTTGGTGCCGTATTTTGACTCAAGTTCTTCAGATTCCCGTAATGGTTTACTTTCTGGTTCATGGCTGCATCCTGTTGACTCGCTTTACATCTGCTGGCTGGTGTTTGGTTCCACTTTCACTGCCTGAGCATTGCATCTTAATGATGACACTGTCACTGTGGAGGTTTTATTTGGAGCGACTGTGCTATGTCGTTGTGTCTTGATTGGTTCTTCCTCTTGGTTTAGTTGACCATGTAGCCATTTGTCATCTTAAACATTTTAGAGCTAAAGGACCACTGAATATGTTTCTGTTAGGCTTCCTTATGTTTGGACAGTGATCCTTCACCTTGAGACTTTTGGAATGCTTAGGTTACATTTGACTAATTTGCATCCATGTTATTTAAAATAATAAAAGTGCTAGATTTATTTACATAAAGGCAGTGCACTTTATGTAAACTGATATGATTAGACCTGCATACTCACTCATTTATTGATTGTGTTGACCCTGGATGGACTAGAATGCCACAGAACTATGAGAAATACCTCCAGCATCTTATTCACCTCTGCAAGTTTGTCCCAAAAGGTGTCCCACCATGCAACCATGCCCCAAATAAAGCCAGCGACTGTCACACAGTAGTCTCAGGACTCTCGGGATATTCTGTAAATAAAACACACGGGACAGAAGGAGGGTTTTTTCTAGCTTGCGTGGTTGTTCCAGAAAAAGGAAACGAGACAGTTGGGGTGATTTCAACAATTAAGCAATTGATACTCTTATCGTTGTGTAGGAGGCCATCACCAGGTTTTCAGAGATCAAAAAGGGTGCAGACATTGGCTTTATGTGTACAACGTGCTTCTAATGCTGTCGGATGCCTAACAGCAGGGTGATTACACTGGAACCTCTATAAATGAATAACAGCCTGCCGTTATTCCCTCAATAATCGGATTTCTTCGATCTTCTTTAAAGTTTTGTTGCACGGTTCAGTACAAACCTTTTAAATCAGTTTGACCGGAATCCAAATTCTTCAGTGAAAGTAAGGCACAAACAAGGTAACCAGTACAATCACCCCATAGATAAGGCTGTCTATCATTTATGCATGAAATTATGGTGGAACTACAGTATGCTAACTTTACCAGTTATACCAATATGTTTACTTATTTTCCTGAATTTCACTGTGTATCCATGTGTTTTTCGGTGGCTTTGGTTCTGGAATAAGTTGTTTCTAACCTCAAACAAGCTGACTGGCTAATGGTAACAAAGCATTGGCTTTGGTGAAGCAAAGGCAATTGACATGATCCCCTCATGAGCGAATAATAAACGCTTGTAAAGAGAGAGTACTGGCACTAACTGAAGCACCCCCCCCCTCCCCCCCCCCTCTCTCATTTAGGATCTGCGAGGACCAAGGAGAGGAGTCAAACATCTTCCAGATAGAGGAGCAACACTCTCTGAGGGAGGTCATACCAGAGGAGACCCTGAAGAACTCCAATTGCTCCTGTTACTCGATTCCCTGCTCCACGGCTCCCTGCATCACCTCCAAGGAACACGCTGGCAGTGTAGAGTCCGATTCTGGCCTCAGCTCCTCATAACTGTCCAGCTGGGCAATGCCTCCACCATTCCAAACTCATCCACTCCATTTTCTTTGTATACTTGTTTTCAGTTATTTATGCTTTCTGTTGAACTAGATGGAGTTTTGCCAGGGGACATTAGAGCTCTTCATACACAAGATATGAATTGTTTTTTAGATTGGTGTCATCTTTGGTGTCAAAGCTGTAAATATGGCTACACAATGGGTATTTATTTAGCCAAATTCCATCACTGCATAGAAATAAGTGCGAAATCCATCCAGAGTTTAGATGAACTGCAAACATGTCACATTATAATGATAGATGGATGTTTTCTCTGCTTGCTGCTATTACCAACTAATTTATATTGCTAACAAGTCTTTGACATTGATTACAGATATGAGAAAACTTACTCTTTGACACAGTCTAGAGGTGGATTTAGTTACCAACCAAAAGGAGCCTGTAGGAATGTTTTTTTTAAAAAAGAAAACAAAAAACAACAACTTTACCTTCACAACAACTCTGCTTCTCATTGCATAGTCATTAAAATCATTTAATATTACCAAGGTGCTTTTATATATTGCCATGCCGATGCCACATTTTACACAGATAAATTTTACACAGGTAAAACTATTACTTTGCTACATATTGTAGCAAAGTAATAGTGCCTGTGACTGAGCTACGCATGATCTCCACATCCAAATGTAAGATTACTTGAGAGGACGGAAGCTTCTGTCTTCTGTTGTGTGTGATCGAGTGTCACTTTAGCACGGACTTCTATGTGCGCATGTAAATAAACTCTAGGCCCTTATTTGTTGATCTAGTGTGGCTTTTTATCTCTTAAATATGTTTGTTTTTAACGACAACCTGACCTCTAGAAATTTTGGGCACTTGACAAGAACAATCGCTGTAAATGAAAACCCCCAAATAAAAATAGGATACACATGTCTGCACACTGCTGGCACTGCAATTCCACCATCTGTTAATGAATTATTTTGTTATCTGCCCTGCTGACATGTACCACAACTACATTGAAAATGTGTGTGTGGGAGGGGGGGTTGTTTTTCTACAGCCTGGTTTGTTGTACACTTCTGGATGCAATGTAAATATTAAAAGAAGCATCTTATCCAGAATCATGGTAGGTCATGATCTAATGCCATTGCTGACTTATTTTGGCATTATGACCTTCTTATAACCCACTAATCTACCATATTCAAAGGCAATGAGCTCTGTAGAACTGGGATTATAACCAGTTGTGTATTTGTTCTAGTAAAGCACAAGTGTAAATTGGCTTCTGTCCAGCAGAGTGCAAATATTTTGACCTGAGTCGAGAAGCAGCAGATGTCTTGTAATTGCTGTATATCAGCGCTCTCTGCTGTATATCTATACGAACTACACTTTTTTTCGGGATTTTATGACGCACATATTTTGCTTTTACTTGTATGAATAAAATAAAACACAAGTGGGGGCTACGTGTGAAATGTAATAGTAAATTGTAGAAACTCTTAAGATTGTTGAATGAGCTATTACGTAACAGCCCATCTAAAAATTGCTTGGAAGTCCACTGGTACTTGTAGTTCATTTTACATTAATATCTACTGCTCGGTCTCGCAAAGAACTCAATATCCCACCATGCAACGGCGTCATTATCCGCTATCTGGTGCACGCCCACGCTAAATAAACCCATCTACTGTAATCCTCTGTGTACACCTCGGAATTCTCTGCGGATAATTCTAACCTTTCAGCAACTTTGTTTTAAGTCAAACGAGGAAATGGATAACTCTGGGAAAGAGAAAGAAGCGATTCAGCTTATGGCCGACGCTGACAAAAAAGTCAAGTCTTCGGGCTCTTTTTTAGGAGGAATGTTTGGAGGGTAAGGCAGCATTGCACCAAAGCATAAACAGCTAGCAAGCATTAAGTGGCAGCACCAAAGTTGGAACACAACCTTTATATTAAGGGTTACACAACCCTAATAAGTTAACATTTAACCAGGGGCCAGGCAAGCAATGGCTTGCCCACTGTTACTTTATAAGTTTGTTGGCTAAATTAGCTATTTATTATTATTAGAATGTATTTATTTAGTCATAAATCTGTGGTGGTGCCTTTGAGTCATTGCTTGTTTTGGCACGCTTATGACAAACACTAGGAAAAGTCTTGCAGATGTAACTGCCAATATCTTTAGATCCTGTTATTAGCAATAAATGTATAACTAATCAGAGAGGGTTTCCATATACTTCAAGTCATTGTATATGTTTCATCTACTACTGGTTGTCATTTAAATGCATCTAAGACCAAAGTCAGGTAGTTGTAGCCACTGGGCTCTTATTCTGCTATGTAACATGGTATAGATATAGCAAAAGGTTGCTTCAAGTAAAAATTCTCATCCCAGGAACTCATCTGTGAAGAAAAAACATGCAATAGCCTGCCATTTTGCAAAGTTCATTACCGTACGCTGGTGACCCTTTTGAATAGTGTTAATACAATTGTGTGCATCAATTTTACTTTTTTTTTTTTTGGTCTAGAGGACATCACAAAGTTGAAGAAGCATGCGAGATGTACTGCAGAGCTGCCAACATGTTCAAGATGGCAAAGAACTGGAGTGGTGCGATAAGATCTCCCCTAATAATGATCCATTATTTCCCACATTCTTGATAACTTGTAGGATACAAGTTATGTGCAAGGCAGATGTGAAATGGCATGTTAAAATAATAATTACATGACATTTCTTAGCATGAAAACTGCAAATTGCTGCAGGTGCAAAGACAGAAAGGTGGAAATTGTACTGATGTTGTAACTGTGCCTCCTTTCTCTTGTTTTAAGCTGCTGGAAATGCATTTTGCAAGGCAGCACGTCTCCACATGCAGCTGCAGAATAAACACGACTGTGCCACCAGTTTCATTGATGCAGGAAATGCTTTCAAGAAGTCGGACCCCAATGGTGAGAGCATGTGGCAACCGAGATACATCATAATTTAAACTTTATCCTAAATCTCAGTCCATTTAGTCCCATTTATAAATACAGTAGTTAGTGTTTGTATAATGAAAGTCACCATAAAGCAACACTAAGTGTATGTAATAAAGATTTTAATAAAGTCAGAGTACAGACTCTGAAACAAAACCTTAACATATAATAAATGCAAATATCACTAATATCTTGTTGGACAAGGTTCTATTAGATAGAAACCAAGCCAACATAGTGTCTAACTTTTTCCTCCTCTTCCTTTATGCTGTCAAAAGAGGCAATCAAGTGTTTAAATGCATCCATCGATATTTACACAGACATGGTAAGATGAATGTAGAAAATATCCAACTGTGTTTTCGTCAACTAGAGTGGCGTTTTCCATGTGTTTTTTTCTTTTGTGACATCAAATTTACCGAGCCTGAGTCATAAACCACACCGACGTTGATTTATCAGGCTGTTCCCACCTTTTTTCACCCCTTCCTCTCCCATTTTTGTGGGTCATCCCAACATATTTATATCACGCATTATATCACGACAGGATTCATTTAGAATGCTGAAACTTTGCAGAGCCTAAGCACCGAGAGAGCGTCACACAGCCTTTACTGAGCGGAGAGATGTCAGTGTTTTGATTCTGATGACAATCTCAGCATTATCTTTTAGGGAAGATTCACCATCGCTGCCAAACACCACATCAGCATCGCAGAAATCTACGAGTCTGAGATGGTGGATATTGAAAAGGTACTACGCAATCTAAACCTGCATACTTATTATTTTACTTTTAAATGACCAAACTGCATTATTTGTATTTTTAGGCTATTGCACATTATG
Source organism: Takifugu rubripes (assembly GCF_901000725.2). NCBI lineage: Eukaryota > Metazoa > Chordata > Actinopteri > Tetraodontiformes > Tetraodontidae > Takifugu > Takifugu rubripes. The sequence continues at coordinate 5,913,911 of NC_042300.1, read as the reverse complement.
AACAGGCAGCTGACTACTACAAAGGAGAAGAATCTAACAGGTACAGTCCTGATAATAGAGTGTTTTTGTTGGAAGCAATAGCTGCAGAGTGATGCTTATAGAGTGATACAGTTGTAGAACCACCACATGATAAATGCCACCATCTCGACAAAATACTGCACGCTAGTGGCTGCATGCTGTGGCGCAGCCTGCTCCACATCACTGCTGCAGGGGTTGTCTCTAGCACACAACCCGCCCAGCGTGACCTTCAGTTTAGCGTGTTCTCACATTCCAAAAGGCCCCCTTATGGCCAGATTTTACACATTGTGTAATGATATGGTTCTTTGAGGCTCCAAGCTAAAATGCTTCTAAAGGTGTGGCTGCATTTGTTATTGTTTATGTTGGAGCATGTCACAAGTCTCTGCACAGTTAGCTTCATTACATATATCAAATAATGTTAATTAGGTTAATGTTGCATCTGTTTTTTTCGTCTCAATCTAGTTTAAATTACGGAGATCATTTGTCTAAAGGTTAATCGGTATGGTTCAAGGCACATAAATGGAGTGTTTTTATGTGCGTATCTATGAGAACATGGCTCGATTTGTGGCATGTAAACTAGGCATATGCAGAAAAAATGTCTGCATTTAATATGTCTTTTCCTCAGTTCTGCCAATAAATGCCTGCTGAAAGTGGGGGCTTACTGCGCTCAGTTGGAGCAGTACCAGAAGGCCATCGAGATCTACGAGCAGGTGCTGTTGTCTTTTTTTAAATGAATTTATTTTTTTAAACAATTTTTTTTTTTACATTTGTAATTGGAGATTTGTCTCCAGGTTGGAGCCAACACGATGGACAATCCTCTGCTGAAATACAGCGCCAAGGAGTACTTCTTCAAAGCCTCCCTCTGTCATTTCATCGTGGACGAGCTCAACGCTAAGGCAAGTTTTTCCCTTTCTTGTTCAGTTCTGGGATTAGGAAAACATGGTGGAGGATTTTAATTTCTTTCAAACACGCCGCCTGGCTCTCCACAGATCGCTATTGAGAAATACGAGGAGATGTTCCCGGCTTTCTCGGACTCTCGAGAATGCAAACTGCTGAAGGTAACTGGTGCGGCGCACAACTCTACTCGTCTGATAACTTCCCCCTTTATCCGCTCAGCTCCTGCCAGTAACCTACATTTTTTCCTCTTTACAGAAACTTCTTGAAGCTCATGAGGAACAGAACAGCGATGCTTTCACAGAGGCAGTAAGTCTGTGTGCTCTTAAGAAAAAGTTCAATTCCTTAAACAAAGTTTTCCTGGGTCCCACTGATTCAGTCTCGTGGATCTGCTGGGTCCCTCATGTGTTGAAGAAAGACGGAGTCTCACTTTGTTCAGTCTTAATGGATGGAAAATATGTGTCCTACTGGGAATACTGCTATTATAGTTAATACTACGTTATTAATGTCAGTTATAGCAAGCTGTTAGCAAAAGTTTATTACAGAACACTTTCAACTAATGCGCTGGTAGAACAACTGGACGAAACTAATTTATTATTAACACAATCCCCTCAAAAATATAATTATCTTAATATATTTGTAGCTGTATTGTGCACCCATCTTTAATTTTCTCTTTTGGTCACCCAGGTCAAAGAGTTCGATTCGATCTCACGCCTGGACCAGTGGCACACGACCCTCCTGCTGCGCATTAAGAAGACCATCCAGGGCGACGAAGGTGATCTGAAATGAGTGGAACCTGCACAGAGGGACGGATCCATCACGCATGCTTTCACACGCGGAATGACGCCAACACACACACACACACACACACACTCTCCCCTCACTGTAACTGGAGATGACCACTGATGACTCTTAAGTATTCTAACTGCTCACTGCGATACCGTCAGACAACCCAACCCTTGCTTTCCTTCCAAGCCTGTCCCAGTGTAAATCCTCGCGCCCTCACCTCTGTCCAGAGGTTTGCTGCATATTTTACTGCTGAAATCTGTCCTGGGGGATTTCACAGGTCTCTCGTATTGAAACAGGCGCCGGTATCGATGAGCATTGCATGTTTTATACAATAATTTCGCAGAAGCCGTTTTTCATCGGGTTATTCTCAGTTTGTTTTGCATCAGTTTTTAAACACATGCTGTATATGTTTTTATTAATAGATATTAAGTAAAGCCATTACCATAACTGCAAGATACCATTTAAATGACAATGAATGGAGACTTCTGGAATGAGAGAAATGTTATGCACTAAGTGTAGACTGTTAAATTATTACCAATAGTAATTCTAACAATTGTTTTAATTCTAGTATTTGTTGATGTAATAATACTTTATGTAAAAATGTTTCTTTTCAGACCTTAATTCTAAGGAAATATCTTTAGTGACCTATCTCGTGCTGTCATTTTGTTAATTTAACCATTAAAATGGTCTTAGACGGCAAGTGCACCTTCCAAACAGCAGGTCGCCAAGCGTGTTGTTGTGTTTCGTAATGGTGTCGTGCTAAACGCCGGCGAGCCAGACCAAAGTTTCTAGGAGAGGGTATCGCCTCCTGCTGCGGCTACTTCAGGTGGAATGGCAGTGGGCCGAGGACAGGGCCTGTATGTTTGTGCACATAGACAATAATAAAGATATTACACCCCCTCTGTGGTATCCTGAGTTTAACTCCCACCAAAAATATTAAGTTATAGTGATGATTCAATTGTTAAGCAATTCTATGAGCTATGCACAATAAACATCTGCCTATTTAATACGTGTATTGAAAAGTTCATAGAATTTTAGCGAAGTAGCAGAAAGTACTTGCTTCTGCAAGAGCAGGGAGGATTTAGTGGTGCAGCGCTGCAGCTGCTGCCAAAGACGTCTGACTCCCACAACATAAAACCTGAGACTCCAGCAAATGATGATGTACGAGGAACAGATGTTTAAAATCTGTTTGGATTCAAAACGTCCCAGGATATGATGTTTTGGCATAATGAGGTGGAACAGTAAAGCATTTAGAAATGAAGAGATACAGCTCCGTCAAAATGAATTGGGCGGATTTCAGATGGTTTCCTGTATGTGAGGAGGTTCGGCGGACCACCCAAAATGTTAAACAAAACCACAAAAGGTAGCAAATACTAAACTCCTGACTCACTGGGAATGTAAATAAACCAGACATTTTACTGGATTAAAACTAATCCCAACTGACCTCAGACCAGGATTGATTACTTGGGCTGAATTTCAGGAATTTTTATATTTACACTGTTGAAGAAACCTTTGGATAAACTGTTGTGAATAGCAGCAGAGTGGAAATTGTACCCTTCAACTGTAATCCAGTAATTCAAGCAGAAACTAGATTAGTTCCTCAAAAATGACTGTTGATGGTCTACTGATGCTTTTAAAATATTAAATATGTGCTGGCAGAAAATGATTGATTCAGACAAATTACAACTCCTTCGTTTTTTTTGTTTCTTTTGTCTAACAGGCTACTAAAAGTGTTGCTTTAATACCACAGCAATGATCGTCAAGTCATGTCTACATGAAAAAGGTGTTTCAATAAAAGTGGCGAGATCTGCGGAGATTTTCTACACCGCATCTTCTCGTGGGTCATTTTTGGGTCCAGCGGTTGAGCCGTCGTCCGTCTGCACGGCAGCAGACTCTCCTTCTTCCTCCCCAACGGTCACGAGCTGAATGCTAGAGTGTAAAATATCCACCTCTGACGCAACGTCGCTCTCTGAAACTGGGGCCAGAATGGTGTGTGAAGTGGCAGCTTCTAGAACGGATGACGCGGACCCCGACGTGGCGTCGGAGACGGAGACGGGAATTGAGAGGGTGGGAACTGACAGAGAGATGGTGGAGGTCTCCGAAGACATTGGGATGGGTTGAGCGAGGGACATGGGAATGGAGAACGGGACAGGGATGGCTGACGTGGAGAGAGCGATGACGCGCGTCTCAGTGTCGTCCGTGGTCACAATAGGCTGCATCTGGGTCCCGGTGCTCATGTCAGTATGGATGACGGTGATCTCGCCGGACGTGCCGTGGCTGACCAGTGTAATGGCCCCATGAGTGGTCCATTCAGGAGGGAGGGGGACCGGCCCGGCTGGAACCAAAATAGCGTCGGTGTGGATTTTATCAGAGCCGTCTACAGCTTCCATACCATCGCCAGTGACGGCAGCTTCTGTGGCATCTTCAGGGACGGTGGCGGCGGCAGCGCCGTGACTTTTCCTGGCAGCGGTGCTTTTCTCCCTTCCCCCTGCAGCTTTTTCCACCTTTACTTTGGTGGGAAGTTTGGCTTTCTTGTTCTCCACATTGCCTTCTAGCACGACCAGGTAGGTTTTCCACGGAGCGTCCGAGTCATGCACCTAAACGTCAGAAGAGTTAGGTTATTTCCCCAGCAGTTTGCTGAGTCGGGTTGTGTTAAACACAACCAAACAAGTCCTAAACACAGCCTGGGAGGCCTATTATGAAAGCCTAATGCCCTCAATCCTGTGCCCTTTTTGATGTTACCACAAGTAAAGCTAACAGCTACCGGCGCGACTCACCATGGTGTGCCTGCGGAGGGTGGACTTGTCGGTGAACGTGCGGCAGCAGAGGCCACACATGTAGGGCTTCTCTCCTGTGTGGATGCGCTGGTGCCTCTGGAGGGCATTGAGCTGCGTGAACTGCTTCTCGCAGTCTTTACAGCTGTACGGACGCTCGCCTGACAACATGCAGAGAGGGAAGCAGGTTCTGTGATCCGCACAAGCCGACCGTCTACAAATATAGCGTGCAATGATTCACCTGTGTGTATTTTCAGGTGTTGATGGAGGGAGTTCCTCTGAGCGAAGCAGCGGCTGCACTCCTCGCACTTGTAAGGTTTGGAGCCGGTGTGGATGTTGGAGTGGTGTCGCAGGTATTCTTTGGATGCAAAGCTCTTTCCGCAGGCCTCACACATGAACGGTTTCTCTCCTGACAGGATTAAAGTGGAGCATTTAATCTCCACAGCATCAGAGCAGTGGTGAAATCTCTTCTACCTGTGTGGGATCGCTTGTGATAGGCCAGCATGTGCTTCTGCGTGAAGCGGGCCTCGCACTGGTCGCACGCAAAAGGCTTCTCCCCAGTGTGAATCCTTTACACATGACACAAACACGCATGAGTTCTGCCTGTCTCACACCACTGCCCCCCTCATGGATTACTTCTCTACCTGCGGTGCATCTTGAGTGCAGAATTCTGGGTAAACCTGGCCTGACAGTCGGGGCACTCGTAAGGCCTCATGCCCGTGTGCGTCCTCTGATGCAGCATCAGGGCCGTTTTGGAGCTGAGCGACTTTCCGCAGTCGGAGCAGATGTACTGCAGGTTGCTGCGTTCGTGGACCTGATGCGGAACAGAGACGCAGAAGATCGGTTGAGTCTTTCTGTTCAGTACGGCGTAACAACAACCGCATGTAAGTTCCGAACAGAGCGCACCTGTCTCTGGTGACGGACCACGTCCTTCTTCCGTTTGAAGGTCTTCTCGCAGTGGCTGCAGGGGAAAAGCCTCTCGGAACTGTGGACATGCTTTTCGTGGATCTTCAGGTTACTTTGGTTAGCAAAGGTTTGCTGGCAGGTCTCACAGCGATAAACGACATCTGCTTTAACGCCATGGTAGGTGCTGCGAGGGTGAGAGAAACGCCACAAAGCACAATGATAAGATAGCTGCACACTTTTAATAACGGTTCATTCATTGATTGCGTGCTCGTGTCACCACTGTGTCCTACCTGATGTGTTTTAAGTAGCTTCTTTCATAGTGAAAAGTCCGCTGACACTTGTTACACTGGAACTGGGCTTTGGAAGTTCTTTTAAATGCCTCCTCACCCTCTCCTCCTCCTTCTGTCCCCTCTTCTTCTGCTTCTGGGGATAAGTCGTTTTCAGTATCATTGCTCTGCGCGTCCTCCTGACAGGTCCAGTCGTCGGGTTGAAAAGCTGGCCCTTCCAAGTTCGTCTCTTCTCCCAAGTTCGTCTCTTCTCCCAAGTTCGTCTCTTCTCCCTTGTCTTCTGAATTCTTTGACGGTGACTCTACCTGGGTCCCTTCATCGTTGTCTTCAACACTAAATTTGTTTTCATCGTCGCCCTCGGCCCTTTTGAGCGACACACGTCTCTGAAGGACTTTGCGACCACCAAAGCAGAGCTTCAACGTGTTGACTTGTCTTTTTTTAGGTGCAACTTTGGCTTTTTTGGCCTGATCTTCATTCTCAGAGCTTTGTGGAGAGTCTAACCTTTGAGGCTTGTGCTTTTTCCTTTTGGTGCCACCTAAGTGACCTGTATCCTCATCCCTTTTTGCAGATAACTTCTTTGTATGATTCTCTAGGATTCCAACAGTCATTGCCTCCCCACAAACCTCAGCCAGATCTTTACAGTCCAAACTTAGTGCTGCTGCCAGAACATCTGCAATCTTGTCTTTGGAGACTTCAACTTTACCGGTGTAAACAAACTCTAAAAACTTGGAGAAGTAGTTGAAGTGCATGTTTGATAGTAACACCTTTCCTTGGGGTGCAAAATCTGGAGCAAGAAGGTGCTCCCTGAAGTAGCCGCTGGATGCTGCAAGCATCACTCTGTGGGCCTGGAACACTTGCACATCTCCCTGGTAGTCTACGTGCACTGTAACATCACTCAGCAGTCCCTGTAGCCTCAGCAGCTGTAGGGAAGCAAGGATGTTTCTATGGTAGTTCTTAGCGGTGAGCTCGATCACGCCGCCTCCCATTATTCCTGCAGCTGCAAACAAAAAATACCTTATTATTCAACCGTCAAATTCGTGTCAGTTAGGGCCCATCAACTTTAGGGAAGTCAGGAATGCATTCTAAAACAAAACGGCAGCTAACACTTAGCTAAATGTTTGGCCGTTTAGTTAAAATAGCAAGGTCGTTTGGCAGCGAGCACGCTTATATAACCACAAGCATAATGTCACTACAACAGGCTGATTTATGTCTGCTACTGTATATGTGTTCATGTTTGGATAACATTCTTTGTTAACGATAGCGTCCCAGGTAGCCTACATCCAAGCTACGCTAGTTAGCACGTTGTTAAAAGCAGATCAAGAAAATTACATTTACGGTATAGACGTTTAATCTAAAGACTCGCTTTACAGCGCGTCGCGCGCGAAGGCATAGGGGCACGCGACACGATAGCGCGAGGCAAGTATTCTTACCGTAAGGTTGGTAAAATGAGAACCCGTAATAATTTCTCCATACAGCGGACGGTATTTCCTGTCGAACTTACTCGTTTTCAAAATGAGCTCGGCCATCGACATCCGGTACGACTAAAAACACCAGATTTCCTCCCAAAAGGACGAGCGACATACGACGCCGTCGATCCAAGCAAGTTAAAGGAATTCACCCTTGTTGGTCGATGAAATGTAAATGAGAGAGTTTACCGTAATTTAACACTAAAAAAAGAATGAACCGACTATGCACTTGCACTGCCGCCATAAGACCACACGGGGGCAATGTTGTACGATAAGAATCAAAACGATCACGATAGACTTCATCCACGATCCAATGTAGCTAATGTCTAAGGTATCAAAATGCCTTCTGACAATTGAATTTACGTTTTCTTAATTAGTATTTATCACCCCCGTATAGCCGTATAGCATTCTCAATCTAGGGAGAGATTTAGTGCGGACTGCCATCACAAACCATAGCTAAGCCAATTGCATATTAATGTTTATGCATATTATGTTTCTGCATAATTCCAAGAATAATACAAATTGACCTAAAATGCTGAGGCAGTAACTGTTTTAGATTAATATTAAATCTGGCTAAATCTAGGAGGGGAAAAAAGCATACGGTTATTGCAAAAATCTATGGAACGCTACTTGAGGATTCACCAGGGTGCTCTTCTGCAGCTGCCAAGGTTTTTCCTCATTCTTGAGGAAATCCATAGGCCTTAAATTTGTCTTAATAAATTCTCCAAGCCAGCAATCTGCTCTGTTCCAGTGAGTCATGCCGCCCTCTGGACCAAAGCTGTGCAAAATTCAGCACTGACCTGGAACACTGCTCATCTGGCGTTCATAACACTTAGCCTCAATACACATGCAGCCACTTGACAGAAAGTTATGGATGACGTTGTTTTTTTTGTTTTGTTTTTTACACAACTAGCGTTTTCTGATGTGCATTAAGACACATTTACTCTGGTGTTTGAATTTGTCTTAATATTCTTATGTCATTAAATACCAAAAAGTATTTGCATAGACATACCCGTAATGTGACATTGAAGAAATTAGATATTGGAATATTTTTAACTGTCAATTCAATCTGAGGATTGTGATACTCTCGCAAAACTAGAAATGAAGCACAGAGATAGCGCAGACTTCTGCTAAGCATTGCATTTCCCCACATATATCTGCACTATTCCACAGGCAATAGTGATGATACTTTTCAGCATTTTGTAAACAGTATTTTTCACACTTGTGCATGAGAGAGAGGAAAACAGATGTTGTGTTATTGTAGATATGTATACAGGTGTTATGAGGTGAGTCCAACTGTATTTTAGGGCACATGAAGACTTCAGATAAAGGACAAATAGAAAGGAAAAGCTAAGATTTGGGTAACAGAAGGCTCATATTTGCTCATTTATGGGTAGACTTCTTGGGTTAAAAAAAAGTCTATCCACAGACTGCACTTGTACTAGATGCAAACCTCAGAATCATGAGCCTACACGTCGCGCAAAGCACTTAAGAATTCCGTGGTGATGGTTGCATCCGGGCTTGGTTTGTGTGCTGGACTCTTGCAAACACTCTAATTTGGATGCAGTGCGGGTAAGTCCGTCAGACAGCGTCCTTACAGGACCTATCTGTGGCTCTTTAACAAGGCTGGGTCGGAGGCAGGATTGAAAAAGCGACGGTAAACATCAGAATATTACATGGAAGTGAGGTAGTCCAAGAACAACCACAGTGTTCTGTGTGTTTTGCCCATGCAGCCAAAGAAGGATGCCAGTAAAAATGGATTGCACTGGACTCAGTCAACAGAAAACATGTTTTAGAGATTTATTTTTCCATGCACGTACACTCCTGAACGCTCAGATACACTCTCTGGAGTATGAAGATTCTGAAAGTTGGTTTGATTTGTTTTAGTGAACACACCACCCATATTTATGTAAGGAGCAAATTGGACAGGAGTCACATATTGTACGTTTGTACAGTTGTGTCAAGGCCAATGTTGCATTGCCAGGACACACACATATACACAGAACAGTCCAAACCAGTTTCTCCAAACACTTCAGCCCAACTTCCCTTTTCGTTGGCTGGACGCCACGCCACAATAACCCCGTCCAGATTATTACAGGAACCCCTTTAAAAACCTCAAAGTCACATTGCAAAAATTGCACAAGACTCTTCATCCCATAATGAGGAAATGAGGCTCTGTCTTGGCCCAACAGCGATGTGAAATTACAAGATCTGCAGAGGGACACGGCATCACGCGTGACCAAATGTGATCACGACCAGGCGAGACACATTAAAACGTTGCAGCATCGTGACTCTGGGGATGCCATCGCCTGTCTGCTCGGTCCAGACGGGAATATTTCCACAACCGCTGGATGGATGGCCTGAAAATCTGGAACAGATGTCACAAACAGCGATAGCATATTCATAAAATAATTTCCAATAGTTTTTGTTTTTTTGTTAACCAGATCATCAGACCCACAAAGTTCCATTCTTTCAATCCAGACATCATCAGCTGCCACCCATGCAGCCTATTATTTGTGTATTTATGGTTGTGAGTGCTTTCAGGGGTATAAGGGGCCCAAGCTTCACGTCCAGCCTCACAGACTTTGAGGCGCTTCATGGTAAATCTCTCATGGTTAAATGTCAAAAAATAGGAGGAGCGGCCACAATACAATGGAACATAAGCTGAACCACGACAGTAACAGTGCGCAATTAATTTATTCATCAACCATTTCTTTTTATGTGGGCTTCATGATGCTGTTGGCCGAACTCTTTCAGATTTAGTGTTCAGGAAGTGACATCAGCAAAGTCCGACCAGAATCTGTGATGCATCCTGCGTCTCAGCTGTGTATTGTTGGGTTTCATTGCCTCCCCTGTTGGGTGTAAGTCCATCTTCTCCACTCTCTCGGGAGTGTCTGCGCATCAACAATTGTTCTGCCGCGTGACTTCTTTTTCAACTACAGTCAATAAACTTTAGCCAGCTGTACTGATGCTAGCCCCAGTGTGTGATTAGACTTCCGCAGAAGCTCTTTTGTCAAAGACACTTTGACACTGAAGCCATCAAAGAAAGAGCAACACATGCCCTCTCCTTCTGGCCACCCTCTCTGACAGGAAATGCAAAACTAACCTGTGAATGCACCACGCGCCCCCACCAAACGCCACCCTTCTTCTTCTTCTTGTGTTCCTTTCATTGATGAAAAGGATATATGCAATTCGGAGATGAAATTACTTTCCAGCTGGCCTCTGACTCACTATCTCTATTCCCAGCGCTCGCTCACATTCACCCTCCCTCAGCCCTTCTCCACCTTCACTTGTCCTTGTGCGTGTTGGGTCTATTGTAACTGTATACAGCACGCAGCGCTCCAGGCAGCAGACGAACCAGCTCAAGGACAACTGCCCACTCTTGCCACGATCATAAATAGACTATTTACCCCGGCTTACCAATCACTTTTCCCACTGTGTGTGTGGGAGCTTGTGGACGTTGTGCAGCTTGCACGGAAATAGATCCCCCGTGTGAGGGTGGATTCAGGCCGCTAGTCCGTGGTAAGAGAAGCACACAGAAAAGGGATTGTTTTGGATTAGAAAATTCGTCTGTCTGGAGAAAACAACATTTTTGACCTTGTTCGTGTGATCACGTGTTTTTTGTTGTTTTTTCACACTTCAACGTACGTCATGAGTGAAATAAGGAGTGAATGTCCCAGCTGAGGATTTCTGCCTTTATTTTTCCCGTAGACAGTTTAAAAACTGGAAGGTCAAATGGTCACGAATCAACTGTGACTTTTTCCAAGAAACATTTCAGCAACGTGCAGGCCCCAAGATTAATGTTGAAGAAATTTCCTCATCTGTAATTGTGATTTCTATTAGCCATGAGATCATTATGTATCATTTATTAAACATTTTCAGGAGTTTTCAATCTGTAGCACTCCAAAACAGGTGGCGTAACCTCCGAGTTTCCCAGAATACAGCGGTCTCCCCTCCAACTGTGCAGGACATGGCCATCAGCACATTCCTGGAGAGCCAGATCCCCAGAAGCAACAATTCCTCCTTCCTCTCCTCCCTTCCTTCCTGCCGATCCCTCGTCCTCTCCTTCTCTTCTGTGGATTGCATCACTTGTCTGCCTCTTGGCCCTCTCTGCTTGGACTCTTTAATCACAGAGAGCATGCACAAAAGCAAAAGTGCGTGTGTGTACACACTGCCTCCCCCCCACACACACACACAAACACACACATGCTGTGGGTAGAAAGCAACCTCGTCATTCCCCGTCCTGGCTTCGTGGCTTCGGTCGGAATTTTATGGTTGGTTTGAGCAGAGGATTCTGGAGGCTTTCCAGCTGCCCTCTAAAGACTTCTCTCTCTCCATCTCTTTGTCCATTCCCTTCAGATATTCTCATTTTCCCCTCCTCTCTTTCTTACCCCCCTCCCTCTTTTACCCATTTGCCCTCAAGGTCAGAAATATCCTGTGGTTTAGGTTTGATCCCCCTGGAAAAGCCTTTGCTCACTCCCTCTTTCCATTTTAACTTTTTTTTCTGTTTTACTTGTGCACACACACGCACACGCACACACACACACACACACACACACACACACACACACACACACACACACACACAGAGCACAAAGGATGACAAATCGGTTAGAACTCATTAAGAACGCTCTTTAATTTCCTTCATGATTCCATACAGTGCAGCCAGGTTAACCTTCTTCCCCTGGGTTGACCTTGACTCCCTGTTGTGTAACATGGCGGAGGTCCAATGCTTGTGTAATCAAAGACTTACCACCTCAGTCACCGGGGGTTAATCAAAGGAAACATTTTGCCCAATTAAAGCCCCGTTCCTGCCTCTCCTGAGCGTGCTCATCGTTTCTGGTCACATAAGGGTTCAGTTATGTTTCCTATTGGAAATGAATCTGTCATAAATTAGACTTTTAGCATTCAGGGCCCTATTTTTCTACATTGATGTGTTCCTCTGCTGATGCATTGCTGCAGAGTTCATGTGTATTTAACCATTGGAAAATAAATTATTATTGCGGCATTAAGTGAAAATAAAGTGGGGACCCTTTGTAATTGTAAAAGTCCTCCCCAACACACAGGATTTTTTCATTAGTTTTAACTGCTACTCTGCACATTTATGACCCCCCCCCCCCCTCCACCCCCTTCATGCCAAACACTCTGAACTTGAACCCATGCGTGGACCGAGAGCCTTACATGGATTCCTGAAGGACTTTTTTGGCTCCGAGCCGATGAAGGTGAAAGACTCACGCAGTAAAACAAACCACCGAGAGTCCTGGAGAAACACTGCCCGGGTCCGGCTTGTTGACACAAAGGCTGGGGTCGGATTGTTTTTCACATATGCAACCGGTTGTCAAATACGCAGCAGCGAGTTAACTGCAGGGTTGCCTCCCAAAGGTCCCTGTTCTCCAAAATGAACCCGGCCGTTTTCTTTGGGTGTCCTCCCAGAAAAGGAGGAGACCACAGACACAAAAATACTTATGTAAAATCAAGCGCGGCCACGCTTCACATGACTCAACCTATGTAATTTAACTTGCCAGTAGGTCAGCTGGATGTTTTTTGCAAGATTGTTCTTCAATAATTTTCTCCATTATTCAGAAAATTAGTTAAAAAATCCATAAGCTATTTCCTGCCCCTTTTCTCCACGGCTCTCCCTCCCTGCCTCGACTGTTGGACCACAGTAGCGCAACAATCCACAGAATCACTGCTTTGCTTTTCTTGCACCAGCGCCGCCGTCCTTCAACATCCTTTTGTCTAAAAATGGAGAGCGGAGAGGAAGAAGGCAGACGGAGAAGGGAGGGAGCACGTCGGCCAAGCTGTGTGACACCGTGACTGACACATTTACTGTGGAGCAAGACAAGCGTGTGTGTGAGAGAGCGAGCGACAGGCACAGCGGGCGAGGGGACAAAATAGAAATAAGAGCTCTCGCTTAGGTGTCTTTCAGTCATGGGAGGCTCCAGTTGACTAATTTCATTCCATCCAGGGATAAATGCATCTCAGCATGGGTGCACTCTCCTCGTATCCTGACTCTCCACTGACACCGGTTTGTCACTTTTTCCGAGATGAACTCTCCTTGGATTTGCTGCCATTGAGGTCACTGTAACTGTTTGTCCACATTATGTTGACAGCAGGACCTAAATTGCCCAAGTGGAGGGGGCTGATATTGTTCTACTTGAATGATATGGCACCAGAAAGGCAGCAGAACCTTTTTTTATGGTAGTGTGTGTGTGTGTGTGTGTGTGGGGGGGGGGGGGGGGGGGTATTGTGACTCACTGGGTTTTCTTTGATTTCTCCCTCTGTCTCTGTGCTTCACGCTTTAAGGTTGCACGCTACTTCGCACCCTGGAACGGTCCACCTGTGTAGAGTCAAGGTCATGGCAATGACGTGATATTACGCTTGATGCAACAATATTCAAAGATGTAAAATGCAACTTGATGCAGTTGTTGGCTTTTGGACGTGCGTGGGGGCCTTTCTGGGAACAGACAACACAGCATGATCAGACACTGTTCCACTTTGTTACTGATGGGCCTGGGCCCAGAGAATGCTCCAGTGGGCTTGGATGCTACATATGTTGACCAAAAAAAAGCTCCAGAGCCAATATGCTACTCTTCATCCACTCAGCTGGTTTTCAAATACAGAGCAGATGAAGATTTAAGGTGCTCTTTTTCTCCCTTTTTAAGCCAAAAACCCCCAAACCATTACAAAAGGTCAGGTTTTGAGGAGTTAATATGAAAAGCGTTTCAAATGAATCATCTCTGGTTAACTGTGTTCCTCAAGCACATTGCAACCTGTTCTATACAGCACGGAAAAGCGAGGGTACAGCAGCAGACCAGTTAACAGATCAGGACAGTGTATCTTGTTCTTGTTCGGTCACCTCGACATTGCAACTGTTGTGCAAATCATCAAGTTAGAGAAGGTAGTCTTTGCTAGATCTGTCTTGTAAGTTTTGCATCACAGTATAGAGAAGCAATTTACCATCTCAGGACGACACCGAGCTGCAGTCACAACCTTCTGCCTCCACCCCCCCCCCCCCACCACCCCCCGGCCTCCTCAGCATCGTGTGAGTGATAAAAGGTGCACGGGTGGGAGGGAAAGGCTGCTGGGTACACAGGTAGAGGGACAAAATGATCCAGTTTGCCTCATTAGAGAGAAAAAGGGAAAAAAAAACATTATGTTCCCCTCTGATCCATGCTGTGGCGAGTTGTCATGGAAACACAGCGGCATTGTCAATGCAGATGGTTTATCGTGGGGGGTTCTTGTCTGTCAGCCTGTCTCGCTTTGTTTGCTCATCATCAGGGACACTCAGATCACTGATAGTCTACACCACAAAGCTATGACTCATGCGCATCTTTTTTTTCCTTTTCAGTCTGGAAAAAGGAAAATAGTCAGAAGGGCTCACGTGCGTGCGCAGGACATGCAATTCACGCGTACAAGTATTTTTAAATCAGCAGGACTTTGAGCATACGAGAGCGGCGTATCTGCCGGGATTTGACAGACCCGTGCCGCGTTGTGCAGCCCTCCTTTCCGAGTGGTTATCTTTGCGCCGGCCGGCCCCTTTGATCTGGGCCGTTTCCACTCATTATATCAGGTAGATTATGTGCTGTAATCGCGCTTTAGCCCAGAAGATCGGCTGATGTGGTGTTTCCAGCTTATCTAGGCCACCAGATGTCAAAATCCGGAGACTTGCAAAAAAGCCGGAGCGGCATCCTCTGTGCAGGGAGGGGAGGGTGGGAGATGACTAATGTGGTGGAAAGTGCCAGCTTCTGTAGCGGGGTGAGGGCACTTGTGTGCCAAAGATGTTTCAGGTGATTCCGACAGCTGCCGAGGATCAGGAGGGTGTGCCTCATTCCGAGGCCCGTGCTGGAGATGTAGATTTGTACTCACGCGCATCCTGTGGTGCGAGCTACAACAAAGTAAGAAGCGACCCACTGTGGCATGGTCTCAGCTCCTGGAGCCGCTTCATCAAAGCCTTTCTTCTGCCACCTGCAAAACACACACACACACACACCATCCTCCATCCTCCTATGGATCCAGGAAGCGGGGTAGAAACGTGTTGGAGACACTTCAGCTTCAGAAAGATGAGTCTTTCGTCATCGCAATCCCCTCATTGATTCCACCCCCACTTTGATATCACGTGCGTCAAGCAGAATCGGATCTCTATCAGTGCACGTGCAGCCGCTGTCAGTCTTCAGGTGTTTTCTGGATGGTCCACAGGAGCATTTTAGCAGTTCATGTAAACAAGGCAATCTCTAACGATGCTGTTAATTAGGACCACAGTCTCATTAAATGCTGAAATATGAAGGGAATACTTCTGCTTGAAGATCCAGGGTGGTCTCCCCGGACTTCCTTCATGGTTAAATGCTGAAGGACAAACAGGCAAGCTGTGCTTCACAAGCTGCCTTTTATGTGGTCTAGTTCTATCTGCCATTTATGCTGTGTTTGTGGAGGGGGAACAGCTGCCCCTTCCCCCTCCTCAGACCCATTGCAAAATCTGTCCTAGTTCCCAGTTTATCACGGGGAAAAAATGTTCTGTTCTGTTAATTTAGTGCAACTTCAACAATTTTATGAAGGGATATCTTAGCCATGATACTAATTATTTCATAAATCTTCACGCCGACCCTCTTTGCGCACGTTAACAGCACAGAGCGGTCGTGAAACAAAATGGGAATAATGTTTTCACGGCCGTGACCACAACGGGCCTGGACGGGCACATGTATCCAGAGATCTGCCTTCCTCAGGCTGCTTCTCTTCAAGACCATCTGTATCAATCTTCCATTGCATTAAATGAACTAATGAGGTGTGAAACCGGCCGTTAAAGCCAATGAATGCGGAGTGTGCGGCTGCTCCCGCAGCAGGGCCGCGCACGGCCGGGACAGGCGTTCGGCAGCCAAGAGCAAATCAAACATCAGTTAACAAGAAAGTTGGAGACTCGCGTGAATCTCACCGGAGTCGTGTGCTCAACGGTGCATAGCTGATGAGTTTCCTGCTTCCAAGCAGCCAGGCGCTCCCTGGCAAACACGCCTGTGTATGACTCATCACACGGTGCATGTGATTAGATTTTTACACACACACACACACACACACACACACACACACACACACACACACACACACACACACACACACGGTCATGTTTAGGGTGATTCCAAACCTGCATTAAATTATTCCTCGATGGGCGTGCACAAAGAGGGAAGGCGTGTGTGTTTCCTGTGCCAGTGCACGCGTGGCTTGATGGTGTTTACAGTGTCGACAGTGTGCGAGGACGTGTGAACGAGAGTGTGTTTTTTTCCCCTGCAGGGCCACCGTTTGATGAGGGATGAGTCATCCGGAAGGAGACACCGAGGAAGACTGGCAGCTGGGTGATTCACACATTTACACATGCGCGCGTGTGCGTGCGTGTGCATGCAGATCTCAGTCACTCTCTTCATTCTATAAATCTGTATATGTCCCACTTCTCTACACGCTGTTTCCGGATGCACATGACAACAGTCTTTTAGGGGTTTCGAGCGGCATGCTGGATTCACCAGTGTTTGTGGGCTTGTTTTTAGGAGTGTACTGGTTTGTCTTTTGTGTCGATGTCTTGCTCTAAGCTGTTTTTGTTTGCCTTCCTGTAGAGTGGGGCTCAGTTTGTGCATAATCAGAGAAACGCCACAGGGAGTTGTTGACTCCATTAATCCAATGCACAGGAGCACGTTCCTCCTTCGACGCCACACTCCTGAAAACACACACCCTTATCGGCTCGCTGCAATAATACAAGTGGCAGGCTGCATCCCGGAGGCAAACATCCGCATTTAGGTGCAGATGTGGCTGAAGTGGTGTCATTATTTCCCTCTTAGATGTGTGTGTACCTTCAAATCACAATAGCAACAACAGAGAGGATGTAATCAAAGGTATCAGACAGTGGGAGGACCAGCGTGATACTGTGTCACTCCAAATTTGCAGATTTTTTTTATTATTCATGCTTTTTTTTGTGCCTGGTGAAACAATGTCTGAGTGATTCTGTCAGAACTGCACTCTTAAGCAATTTGTTTTGATCATTCCGCTTTTGCAACTTTCATGAGGCTGTCAAAGACGAACACATAAACTTAAAAAATCCGATATCATTGTAACAACTTCGGCATTAAATATGCAGCAAAATGATAGAATCCAGGGAGAAGAGGGTCAGAATTTTTTATTTAAAAAAAAATCAAATGCTGACATCGCCCATGAATTAATGTATATTTTCAAATATTCTGTGCAGTTTCTGTCTCCAGAACAGACAGGATCCATTTAAATCCGGCATGAACATTGACTGAGGAGCATTTCGGGTTAACAACGCCGTTAATTGGCTGTTATGGATATACTGTGCCCATCATGGCATCCATGGGAGGAGTTACCGGAAGCCATAATGAGCGATCATCAGATGAATGTGACTGTAGTTAAAGCAGCGCGAGCCTATCGTTTTACATTACAGTGATTGATCAGCGGGGCGGATGATTGGCTGATGTGGAGGCAGTTATCTTGCGGAGACAACGGCAGGATCATCAATCTTGTGCCGTGATGAGGATGCAGGGAGCGTCGCTGCGCGCGTGTGTGTTTCTGTGTGTATGTGGGGCTTTTTGATGAAGTGAAGGCAGCACTAGTTTGTTTACCAGGTGCTGATGAGGATTTATCAAGGAAGGGGAGGCTCTGTCTGCTTCTCTCTCACACAAACATGCAACACACACACTGACTTTGTCCCTGGAGAGTCACCTTGACATGCACAGATAGGTTTTGCTGAGGTGAGGTCTCACACGTCGCCTCTTTGAGAATCTGAAATGGCTCTCCTACGTGTCTATCCAACTGTTGTTCATCTCTTACTCATCTCCTCCACCGTTGGCTTTGCTGTTTAGTATTCTCTTTTTTTCTCATCTTCTCACTAATTCCCCTCTGCTAACATTTCTCATTCATTAGATCTTTGCCCCAGCCACTCATTTTGTTTTTGTTTCCTGCTCACTTCACTTACGTGTTTCCCCACTGATGAATGAATGAAGTGGAGAGTTTCATTTGGTGCAGACATTTCTGTGCTCATTCGCTCAATAAGGTCATCTGCGTGTTGCTATTTTCTCATTGTTGCATGACTGCACGGCTTCAACATTACTAGCACTGCATAAAACAAGAAGCAACACATGCAGGAACTTGGGAACATGCTTTCATTTAGCAAGAATAATAACACCATTCCCCCCAAATAGCAGAGATTATTAATTATCTCTGCAATACACTGTCACGGATGCAAGCATTTTGAAACTCTGTTTAACACCATCAAACTGGAATGAATTGGAGGCCTGTTAATAACCAGTTGTGTAAATAATTAGTACATCGATCAAATCTCTGGCAGGATTAATTACATTCTGACTAATTAGCACATAAACACCATTTATGGGTATTGCATTTTGCGGTGATGTACCTCCACGAGATCCAGTCCTTGTGTCTTATTTTGCTTGTTTACATCAAGAAACTGTCAATATTTAAGAGATTGAGTGTTACTGACTGAAAGTGTAGATGTCTGTTAGCACTTGTTAGCAAGTGCAGCACAAGCCCTGCTCTAGAAATAAAAAGGTTGACTAAGAAGCCGAGTATTTTGGTCAAGGAGCCAAACCATGAACTAAAAGTACTATATATATAGTCGTATTCATACAGCTTTAATGTTAATGCTGTGCTACCTATAGCTACATTTATTAACTCAGCTTTATTCATAATTAAACTCATGTGAATTAATGATAAACAAGCGGTGATTTCTAGTTTTAACACTAACATAAATTCAGTGTCCAGAGAGCCACTTTGTCTTTGTTTTGACATATGAAATTAACCCAAACAAAGAAATAAAGCTTTAGGGAGTAGCACCTTTAGATTTCTAACAGCATGTATTAAATACAGTAAACTAAAATTACATTTCGCACATGCCATTCAGAAATGAAACAGGTTTCTCTCTTAGCATATACTAAAAGCTGAAATTCCAAAGTTTTTTTATCCATTAGAGTATGTAAATGATCTGTTAATAACACTGCGCACACCCTGACGCTCATGGCGAGAACCCATCCGCTAAAAACCCTCCAAACACGCCTCATCTTCATAAATATGACTTCCAAATCAAACGCAAAGCACCGACGCTGCGTTCTCATGTGGACCAAGTTGCTCCTCATCTTTTGTCTTGCCACCGGCTGCGTTGGCATGGAAACCTCCGCAGAGCGGGGAACACTGTGGGCGATCGGCAAATAGGTCGTATGGAGGGGAAAACAAGCAGGGACCTGCGTAACACGTGCAAATACTTAAAATGTATGTGGCAACCCCCTGACCTATTTCCAAACAACTTACATTGAACTCAATGTCTTTTGTACAGCACGCTTAATGTTGCGACACAGTTAATATGTTAGCCATATGTTTTTACTTAATACAAGTATTCGGGGGCATTTGTGAAGAATGTTTCACTTTTCTCTGAAACATTCCCTCACTGATTAAAATATTAAAATGCTGTCGAAATCAGATACATAATACACGGGGTCATTATAAAACCTCCTCCCTGAGAGTGTCCCAGCCTCTGTCATTTTGAAAAAGAAAGGCAGGGGGGGAGGGCATTCGGGGACTTCTTTATGGTTGCCATGTCCTTGAGCAGAGAGCAGAGATCCTGGATGGTGACTCAGTCCTGGATAGGAGGGCACATTCACTGCAGACAAAAGCACAGGAAGTGTGGAGGATTACGGAGGGAGTGTGAACAGAGGGCACACTGACATTTATATCATTTAAATAAATGCCCTCCTGACCATTTCACAGCCCGAGACGGTGTGTACTCTACAATAGCTTTGCCCCAGTGCCACATATTGGGGACCTTGCAAAAAAGTACCCGCAGGCTGACAGGAGATCATTAAAGGTCACATCAACCGCATTGAAGTCACAGATGCAACTTCCTGCAAATGGTGACGTGGCTGATGCAAAGAGACCCAAAGACAGACGCACAGATGCAGAGTTCAGCGTGTCTGCGTGGCTGGCTCTCCTGCTCTGTTTAGGACTGGCATTCAGTTACATCATTCTTCAGAGAAAGGAAGCTCCGATTACAGGAAAGGCAAACATAGACCTCTGGGGTATTCATACGAGTTTATGCACTTGCTCTGGCTGTATGTGACCAATCAGGATGCCCGGCACATTTTTGTTTGGGTTCAGATTTCATCATTTGTCTCAACACGCAGTTTCAGGGCTGTTTGTATAGTTGACATTTGGCTGTTTGTCCCTAAGCAGCTTGTTAGCATCTTTAGCATCTTGCTAAGGCATAATGAATCAGTGAAAGTCAAGTGCTGACATTTTATGGCGAAATAACTCAAAAATGTTTTTCGGGGCTTAAATAAGAGTGAAAGTCAAGGCTGAGGAGGTCATTTGAGGTTCTTGCCCCTTATCTCCTGCGCTTGTGTTTACTGTAAAACCCCTCTGCATGAGCTTAGCTGAAAGGCAACACATTAGCGCTGGATTTCTTCCTCACTAGGTAGATAATATTCCCCGGCATTAGAGGAGATAGCCATGCTGGGGGGCTGCATAATTACCATGGAGACGCATGCAGTGGCTGAGAGGTTGATCAGCAGGCAGTTGGAACAGGAGGAGATAAAGTGAAGTCAGGACGCAGAGCTCCACAGTTCACCGAGCATCTCCCCTCTCGTCTCTGCCGCTGAACATGCGAGTTAATTTAGCGCTGTATAATTAACAAAGGGGCTCGCAGATGTTCCAGAGTCAATCGAACATCAATAACTCCAGCTGAGACCGGCTCGATCTCCTCCTCCCTCCTTCTAACGCTGCCATCACTTCTGCCTCTCTGCCTGTCTTCTTGTCTTAAAGTCAAACTCTCTCTGTCTCTGAAACTGTAGAGAAGAGACGACTGCACTCTCTCTGTTGGAAGCTGTCTCTTCCGGCTGTCTGGATAGATGGGTGATGGGTATTTCTGCACGCTTCTCTCCTGGGATTTCCTGAGCGGATGGGCTGTCATATACGTCTCCTGCTCTCTGCCACTCAAAAATGTCAGCCCGCTGCGATTAGCTTTCACATTAATTGTGTTTCAATCTGCCCGGAAGCATATATGAATAACGCAGCCTTCACCTCTGCACAGATATTGGCTTTAATTCCACTTTTTCACGTGAGATTAGAGTAAGGGGGTCTGACTCCAGCTAATGGAAACATGTTTTGCATCTCCACACAGTTTAAATCCAGATATTTTTCACATTTGCCCTGAAGATTTTCCACAAACGTGTCTAGAGATGAAAATCTCTGTCTATTACCATGCATATTTGTGCCCATCTTAATGCATTAATATCTATATTGAATCCTCACGACAGCGCTGTGCTCTAATATAATATTGATAAGAATTTAATGTTACATC